>NW_027138018.1:0-9415 GCF_003813185.1 Lentinus tigrinus ALCF2SS1-7
ATCGCGTCTTGGTTCTCTCCAGCCTCGACACGTCGACACCAGCTCAGCCTACTCCCTCCCTAATCCGACAACTCGTCCTATCACATCCCTAGCCATGTCCTCCATCCTGTCCTCCATCTTCGGCTCGCGCAGCAAGCACCTCCCCCCGGGCCCCCCGGGCCTCCCCGTCGTCGGCAACCTGAAGGACATCCCCAGCACGGAGCAGTGGAAGTACTTCCACGAGCAGTCGCAGAAATACAGTGAGTTCTCCGTCGTGCTTATCGTCCTTTCAATTTGCTTCGCGTCCGTTTCCTTGTCGCGTCAAGTTTCTTTCGATCGCAGGCTATCTTCCTCTTGTTGTTCTCGTGTTGCTACGCGTCACTCCCACTTCTATCTACCACATTGCTTCGCGATGTGAATGCATTCGGAGGGGGAAGTGCCAGTCCTGGCTAAAGCCCTCTTCTCCCTCTTCTGCCTCGTCTCCCGAACCCCCTCTGCATTATTGTCTTGCGTCTTCAGCAGCACGTGTTCTCCGCTGTGTCCTTCCCTCCGGACATCACTCTTTATGCTTCGCAAAGAGTGCGCGTGTGGGCGTATGCTGCGGCGCTTATCGCGACTCGCTCCGTCTTTCCCGGGGATACGCGTCTGAGTACGATCCTGCGCCGCATGTCGGGACCCGCCTCTCTTGCAGTGGGTGCGGTCCCGGGCTGTGCCACGACTGTGCGCTGCCACAAACTGAGGGGGCGGCGCGGTGGCGGCGGCGGTCAGCCCCCACCTAATTCGTACGCGCAACCTCCTCGATAGCGTGGAGAGCTCTCCGCCACCATACGTGGAAGTACAGCGCCGAGAGTCGGTGCCGCTAAGGGTGTGCGAGCAGCTGGCGTCGCGACTCTGCCTTCCTAGCGGACTTTGCGTCTGTGTTCGGGGAGGCTGGTTGCTTGCTTCGCGTCTGCATTGCTCGCAGCACAAGTTCGCCGTCTTCGACCCAAGATCCGGGCAGGCGGCGGCGAATCTGGCATCGCAGCATGAGCCTGCGAGACTGTCAGACATTGATGCAGATCCTTGCGTCCTTGGGCGTAACCTGCCTCCTCGGGTGCGCTGCGGTCTTCATGTCGGCATATCCCTCGCAGTTGCTGTACACACATTCTACGCGCCGTCTGCGCCAGCACCTGGCAGCGCGCGTCTCGACGCGCAACCTCCTCGACAGCGTGGAGAGCTCTCCGCCACCGTACGTGGTAGTACATCGCCGAGAGTCGCTGCCGCTAAGGGTGTTGTGACCAGCCAGCGGCGCAACTCTGCCTTCTAGCGCACCTTGCGAACCTGTGGGTCGGGGAAGCTGGCTGCTTACTTCGCCTCGAGATGGGCTGCATTGCTCGTAGCGCAAGTTCTCCGCCCTAGGGCCATGTTCCGGGCATGCGGCGGCGGATCTGGCATCGCAGCATTAGCCTGCGAGACTGTCAGACATTGATGCACGTCCTTGCGTCCTTGGGTTGTGACCTGCCTCCTCGGGTGCGCTGCGGTCTCATGTCCCTCGCAGTCGCTATACACACAGTCCCTCCTGCGCAAAGCACTCTTGCGCGATCCTGGGCTGTCGCGCGACGAGCTGAGGGGGGCGGCGCGATGGCTGAGGCTCGCGGCGTCGGTGTCGCTGAGAGTGCAAGCAGCGCAACTCTGCCTCAGTTGGATGATGGCGCAGCGTCGATGGTCGCTAGCGGACTCCGTGAGACTGTGGTCTGCGAGGCTGCTTGCTATTCCGGACGCACTGTGCCTGGTCGAGGTATCTGCATCGCTCGCAGCGAGACTTCTACGCTTTAGACCCGAGATCCGGGCTGGGGCGGCGAATCTGCCATTATTGCGTTGGCATATCGGAGTCTTCGAGATGTTGGCAGCCTGCGACACTATCAGACATTGATGCAGATCCTTGCGTCTTTGGGTGTAACCTGCCACCTCGGGCGCGCTGCGGTCTTCTATCCTCGGCAGTTGCTATGCTCGCAGTACCTCCTGTGCAAACTCACGATCGCATGCCTTCATCTGTGTCTTTTCTCTCATTGCGTCCCCGAGATGGGCGCAACGGGGAGGAAATACTCTCTGCCATATGCCTAGTCACGGTCTTCCGCTCCCCCACATCATTATCTTTCGTATCCGTCAGCGCTGGTACTTTGTCTTCTGGCAGCTCCAGCGCATTCTGCGTCCTGTCTTTCCCTCAGGACTTCTGTGCTTCGGAGAGAGTGCGCGCACTGCCGTACTCATCATAGCTCCGTCTTTCCCGGAGTACCTGTCGACTCCTCTTCGCCGCCTCAGTGTCGCGTTGCGTGGCTGAGGAGCCGCAGGGAGCTCGGTGCTGCTAAGAGAGTGCAATCAGGTGGCGGCGTGACTGCCTCAGTGGATGGCGTTGGCGCAGCGTCAGGTTCTCCACCTTAGAGCCAAGATCCGGGCTGAGGGAGGCGAATCTGTCAGCGCCGCATTGAGTTGCGATCTCTCGTCAGCTTGGGACATTATCAGACATTGACGCAGATCCTTGCGTCCTTGGGTGTAACCTGCCTTCTCGGGTTACGTCTTTCGCAGTTGCGATGCTCGCAGTTGCTCCTGTGCAAACACAAATACTGACCGCCTCTTCCGCAGACTGCGACATCAACACCTACCGCGTGCTCAACAAGACGATCATCGTCCTCAACTCGCGCGAGGCCATCGAGGCCCTCTTCGAGAAGGAGGTCGAGCACTACTCGGACAAGCCCGGGCGCAAGATGGCGAACATTTCCGACCTGATTATGACCCTCCCGTTCATGAACACCGGCGACATCTTCTCTAACGCGCGGAAGCAGTTCCACTTGGGCATCGGGCCCTCGGCCGTGCACCAGTACGACCGCGACTACGAGGCGTCGTCGCTGCAGTTTGTGCAGGCGCTCGCTAAGGACCTCCAGTGCAAGAACCTGGACACGACCATCGACGACTCGCTCGGACACGTCTTCCTCAAGGTCTCGACTGGCTACCACGGCGAGCAGACGGAGACGATCCTGCAGCAGATGAACAAGCTCGCGCACTTTGCGGCGGACGTGCTGGGGGACAAGTACCAGATCTTCGACATCATTCCTTTCCGTGCGTGCGTTCCTTTCGTCCGCTGGTTCGCTGCTGACACGCGTTGCAGTCTCGTGGGCACCGACGTGGCTCCCGGGGATCGGCCAGAAGATCAAGTACGGCGAGCAGTGGAAGAAGCAGCTGCACGAGACAGCGCAGACGACCGTGAACATCATGCAGCAGAGCAAGGTGCGCTTCACATCGGGTCCACCTCTGCACCCCGGCTGACTCCCGGACAGGAGCAAGGCCGCATGTCGGTGATGTCGCACGTGTACAGCGCGGAGGACAAGGACGACCGGTCGAGCATGATCGCGGTGACGATGAACGCGGGTGGCATGCTCGCGACCGAATCCGCGACGCTCACGTTCCTGCTCGCGATGGCGCGGTTCCCCGAGATCCAGAAACGGGCTCAGGCCGAGGTCGATGCGGTCTGCGGCGACCGGCTGCCGACGATGGCAGACCGGCCGAACCTGCCGTTCGTCGACGCCGTGCTCTGCGAGGTCCTGCGATGGGTGTCCATCGCCCCAGTCAGTACGTGCTCCCCCCTTTTCGCCGTGACGCGCTGCTAACCGGAGCTGCGGCAGTCGCACGCGAGGTGAACGCGGACGACCACTACAAGAGCTACCTGATCCCGAAGGGGGCGACGATCATGGCGAACAACTGGGCGATCTCGCGCGACGCGGCGATGTTCCCGGAGCCCGAGATCTTCCGGCCAGAGCGGTGGCTGGACGACGTGGGCAAGGCGCTGCGCACGGACGGGAGCCTGCTGCACCCGATGAAGTTTGCGTTCGGGTTCGGGCAGCGGACGTGCCCCGGGCGGTACCTCGCGGACGCGCTCCTGTTCAGCCACTACTGCCACATCCTGAAGGTGTTTGACGTCGCGCTCCCGCCTGTGGCGGAGAACGCGAAGATTGCGGCGGACGAGAAGATGAAGGTGAAGAGCAATGGGGCTGCTTGGTGCGTTCTTGCGTGCTTGGCATCTTGAGACGTGGCTAACGTTCGCCTTCGCGCTGCAGCCGAGTCGAGGAGGTGTATGTCACCCTCGCGCCGCGCTCGGAGGCCGCTTCGGCTCTCATCGACCAAAAAGCGGACGCGCCAAACGGGAAGGCGAACGGCACCGCGTCGCACTGATCACTCTCGACGTTATCACCCTACCCTACTCTACTCTTCATTACCACACGACTACTCACGCATCTCAGCATCGTCATGTATCGCCACGACTCGGTTTGATTTTTCGTACTTCACGGTTCCGAATTTACGCACATAGTATCCAGTGACAAGTGTACTGTACTTCTAGTAGACCTGAATCATAGCAGAGTTCGACGACAGCAGCGAGATGGATCGACCTGCGAGGCGATGTGCCGCTCTTGCCGGCGCATCACGATGGTTACACCGTGAATATGTTCGGTAGGTGCTTGTCTCGAGAGTCGAGATGAAACTTCCGCGGGCAGAGAGGGAGATAGGGCGAGTTCGAGGCTCTATAGCACAGTGGGACCATTCACCGACATGGTGTGGCCGATGAGAGGGCTCTGTAGAGCGGTGGCGGCCTGGGTGCTCGACACGGCCATCTGTGTGCCCTCAACATGTCGTGTCCGAGTTCTTGTCCGCAGTTTCCTCATGAGCGTGCGTAATTAGTATGCATTGTACAGGGTGTACAGGAATAGAGTCCGTGCTTCAGACCAGACCGCCGTGCGGTCGACTTCTCCTGCCACGAGCAAAATGCGGAAATACATCAGTCATGCGAAAATAAAAGACAAACAATGTGCAGCCATCCCGGGACGAGAGGTGGTAACCAGGTGAACGTTACCGTCTCTAAGAAGCTCAGCGGACGCCGCCCGGGTGCTGCACACACTTCCGGCTGATTGGGTCCGCTTAACCACACATATGATGGTCGCTGACAAATTGTGTGCGGGCCCCGAGACCGACCCCGGAACAATTATTGGGCCACACAATCGACACACAGACACAGTTTTCCACTGCTGAAGCTGGCAAAATGAATGCGCATTGCAGACTACAGTGCTGAACTAATGCCTAGGTGTCCCCACACTCACTCCTCACCTCGTCCTCTTCGTCGACCTCGTCCAAGATCAGCTTCGGAGTAATTGCACCGACCATCCGGCCCTTCTTAAGCGGCAGTCCAAGTGGATTCGTCTTTGGACGGAACCGGGCGAGTTTCAAGTCGTTCCGAGGGTACGGGCCCCAGCAGTGCGGTGCGGGAAGCTTGACCGGCCGGCCCGGGAGCACTTCAAGCGGTCTGCGCCGTGCAAGATCAATGTGCGCAGCATCCGCATCCTCGAACCGAAGCTCCCCACGGTCCCAGAGCCCGGTGAGGAACTCCATCACAGGCTCGCCACCCGGGACCCTGCTCAAGTCTCCAAATGGAATGTCTGCCCATACCGGCCATCCGACAATGCGGAGATGGCTGCGGATGACGACCGTGTGCGCATAGCTGACTATGGACCAGCCCATCCGGATGTTCTGCCTCCCTGTGTGCTCCACTGTGCATGGAAATGCGACTGTCACGGAAAGCACATAGCTATGAAGTAGATGAGTGCGTACCAAGTTTTCCCCTAATCTTCTCTCGAAGCTTTGCTCGCAGCTCAGCAAGACGGCTTGAGTAAACAGGCTGTAGTGGCTGGTCAGTGCAACTCTCGCATTGAGTGCTCGCTGGGCGCATTGTGCAGAATGCTCAAGATGCGGACGAGTAATGTGTTGGGACAGGCAGATGACTGAGAAGCAATGGATGTTAGGGCAAGAGAGGACTGTGGCAGTAGTACAACAGATGAAGGGTGGTGATACAAGGGGCTCTGGTCGCTTGACAGCTATCTCAAAAAACGGCGTCGCTCGCTCGCCCAGCCCGTGTGTGCCCGGATCACGGGAAACCCCGGCCGAGCGCCCAAGTGCGTCATACAGCCCGCGCGCGTTGACTTGCTCTCACTGTCAGCGGCCTCCCTACTTGACTTGCCGCACATCCAAACACGACCAATGGCTCCGAATCTTCCTGCAGCAAGGAAGGAAGACATCGTCCGGCTGTCTGCTACCCACAGCAATCGTGAGATCGCGTCTCTTCTCGGTACAACTGCGCGCTCATGTCAACGGGTGCTCAAGCTCTGGCGCACTCACCGCGTGGTAGAGAAGCCTCGCCGCTCTTCGCTGCCTGGACGGCCCCGGATCCTGTCTACATTGGATGTAGAGGTAAGCATGATTGTGCTGACCTATGAGTTCGAAATTCATCACTGACGCGCTCTATCAGTACCTTGAGGCCCGTCTGGAGCGTGAGCCTGACATGTATATGTCAGAGCTGCGTGAAGCTCTCCGCCTTGGCCGGGGTATTGAGGTCTGTGTAAATACCATCAAGAATACCTTGAAGCGACGTGGCCTCACGTACAAGAAGGTACGCATTCTTTGTTTTATATAGAATATTCACGATAAGTCTCATTCCCCATCCGTAGCTTACAAGACCCGCTCGTGAACGTTCAGAGGCACGCCGTGCGGCATATTTACGGGAGATTAGCCAGTACCGTCCAGAAATGCTTGTGTTCTTGGACGAGTCCGCCTGCAACCGCCATACGGCTCGACGCACGCACGGATGGGCGCCAGTTGGTGACCGCGCTCGACGGCATGACTTTTTTGTTCGCGGCAAACGGTATGTCTGTATACTCTATGTCAAGTTCAAATGTGCTCATAGTGCTATAGATATTCCATTCTTCCGGCGATCTCGCTTGAGGGAGTACTCTACTTGGACATATTAACATGCTCATGGACAGCAGAGCAGTTCCGGAAATATGTCGAGACTCTTCTCACTGTCATGCAGCCATACCCTATGCCAAACTCGGTTTTAATTATGGACAATGCAATTGTACATCATTTCGATGGAATACGTGAGTTAGTTGAGGCCCGGTAGGTAATCTTTCTTATATGAGGTATGGTTGGCTCCGATATTTATCTGGATTTGTATAGTGGCTGTCGACTTGTCTATCTTCCAGAGTACTCCCCTGACATGAACCCGATTGAAGAAGGTTTTTCAGCCATGAAGGCATGGATACGGGCGTATCACCATCATGTACTTGGTGAGTTTATGGGCGATCCGGAGTGCGACCCTTATGGTGTACTTTACCGGGCGGTCCATGAATCAATGACACCAGCTCATATTAGAGGATGGTTCTATGGATGTGGATATGTAGCATCAAAATGAAAACATAATTGATCAAGGGTGTATGAAATTAATGAACGAATGAGAAAATGGGTTAACAAATGATCAAAGAATTGCTAATGAGGGATTAGAACAGGAAGTACACCAACGAGCGAATATAACAGATAAACTCAAACCGGAGCGACATTTTCCTGATCAGCAGGTACAGCAGTGCCGCCATCTAGGCGGCGACGCTTACAAGCTGGAGTCGCAACCTGTTCCTCAATAAGCTGAAGGAACATAGGCACAGCTCCAATGGGCATGCCAACCCTCTCTGTAAAGACCTTACGGTCCTTAGCGAAGTGGAGGATGTTCTCCGCATAGTAGAAACCCTCCTTCTTCAAAGCATCCTCATACGAGGAATACTTGGAGTCCGGATAGGCGTCATCGAGCGCGGCGAGGGCGTCATGGATAGGCAAGGGTACAGTGCGAATTTTGCGGAAAGCTGCAGTGGTAGAGAGTGCCGAACTTGTGTCTGAAGAATGCGTAGACGGAATAGCAGAGCGGTGACCATTAGCGGCGCCCTGCAGGTCGGACAAGGCTCCGAGGTGGTTGTGGATAACAATAGAAGGGGCGGCTGAAGAAGCGGCCTTTTTGCCAGCACGCTCGGACTGATGGGCAGTCAGACGGTCGAAGATCGAACTGTTTGGTGGAAGTGTGCATTCACGGTCGCACTGCTGATTCTTCTAAACGTTACAGATCTGTCAGTATCACACGCAGGATACATGAAGATGTGCAAGTACTCACCATTGCACGTGCCCATGCCTGAAGTTCCCAAAGCTCAAGTCGCTGGCAGCGCTTCTGCGGGTCTGATGGGTTCGTCCAGCAGTAGGCTTCACCGGTCTGGTTGTGCGGGCAGCGCAACTTCTGGCGACAGATCTCGAACTCAGCACCAGCCTGTTCCTCAGAGTCCTTCGTAGCCGCCTCTACTGCCTCATCACGTTTGCGCTTTTTCTCGGCTTCCCTACGTGCAGCTGCCGTCCGAAGAACCTTGTTCTGTAGCATCCATGTGGATCAGCGCATCACAATGCATGGAATATAGTACACACGCACCAGATTGTCGACACAGATCTTGACCTCCTTATTGCCGGCACGCCACTTCTCCTTCCGCCTGACGTTCTCGACGTACAACTTCATGACATCATCCTCCTCCGCCAATGGACGTCGGGTAGAGGCCGGTTCGTTGTTCCACCGATACACCAGCTGGGCTGTCTGACGGTGGACTCCCATCCGGATGCACAGACGCTCGATGAAGTCGATCGGCTCGAGGGCGGCAGGAAAAGACTCAGTGATAGTGATGATCTCCTTTGTGATGTCCATAGTGTTGAGGGGGATGTCGCAGTCAACAACGGATGGATCTGGACACGTTCTCAGTATGGAGGAGATGACGATAGCGGCAAATACTCACCGGGACGCTCAGTATACCCAGCACCATCATTACGACGTCTACCCCGGGACGGCACGTTCTCCTGACCATTTCCAGCGTCTGGTATGGGCGGCGCAGGCATCTGGAAGTCCGGTACGTGGTTGTTTCCCAGCAACGTGAGAGCAAGCGCTGCCGCGACCTCCTGAGCCCTAGGAGGAGGGGGGTCTCCTCGAGCACCAGCGAGGTAGGCCCCCCAGTGACCAGGAGCACGAGGTGGCGGTTGTTGGCGGTTGTAATAGAATTCGTTGTAGAGGTTATAAGGGTCGTTCATACAAGTATAATAGCGAGAAGTACAGATGGAGGACGCGAAGACGCGACGCAGACGCGACAGCGCACGACGCGCTTGGGCGCTCGGCCGGGGTTTCCCGTGATCCGGGCACACACGGGCTGGGCGAGCGAGCGACGCCGTTTTTTGAGATAGCTGGAATTGTCCACGCCCCTCGATTGAGTCAAGCAAGCGATTATGGAGCTCTCCTCCGGTGCGCTACCGCATGAAATTCACACCGCAATCACTGTACCAATTTGAAATGTGAAGCAGCCATCACGGCACGGGGTCACATTCTGGCAGGTAACATGAGTTGGGACAGTGGCATGGAAATGGAAGACTTATGTCACAGCCGGGATACGCTGACCCTGTGCCGCACGGGCTTGTTGCTCCCCTCTGAATCTTCCGACCATATCAAATTCCCACTGGATGTCGTCGCTATCCTCTGTCCACTCACAAGCCAACCTTGAATACCGGC
>NW_027138019.1:0-9407 GCF_003813185.1 Lentinus tigrinus ALCF2SS1-7
GAAGGCTCTTTCAGGAACACTGTAATGGGTGTCGCCTGGGGATGTTCACAGTGTCATGCAATGCACCAGCGACTAGAGGCACCCACATTTCCTGAATATAATTGCGACACTGGTAGTTTGTGTGGGCGAGCCATACAACCTATATTTTCAGCCGTACTGTGTATGTTTAGTAATAAATTGAACCCATTAGCAAATATTGCATTAGCTCAACTTCACGTTGTGCAGATTCACGCTGACCTCGCAGATCTGGTCTCTTTGCAATGGAGCGGCGTATATAGACCTGTAACAACAACGCTCGAACGACCCGGTTCACAAGTCCTCCATGGCCCCTACACGCTCCCGCCTCTTGCAACATACCTCGATCGCTGTTCGCTCATACACACATACTGTTCACCCTCACCGCCAGTTTCCAGCACCGCTGCCACTCCTCATCTCCCCGGGTGTACCCCTCACTTCAGAGCTTCCCAGACCTGACCACTCCGATCCCCGGGGGAGCGTCCGACTTCTTCTGAATGAGTTGCTTGGTGCGCTCTTCCTTGCCATCATGACCCACACCGACTCTGATGTGGTGCATTATTGCAGTCCATGTGACCGGCGACCTGTGCGCACGCATGTGCTGGACTCTCCGGCTGTTCCATAAGGACGTTGTCCTCCGCTATGGTGTCCTCCTCTATGGGTGGCCAGCCGATGTCCCGTTCATGAATCTCAGCACAGGGCATGGAAGCCCGAGCATGGCACAGGTTCGCCATCTTCTTGCCCTCCTCGCAGCAGAGCCCCAGCCTCGGATGTATTTTATCCAGGCTACAAGAGAGCAGCTGCTCGCCGCTGAGCTTGACATCTCTGCTGTCGCTCCTGGCCCTCTGTTCCCTGCCCCGGTTCCTCTTCCGTACCTCGGCCGTAGCGACATTGGCAGACGGCGTGTGTTCAAGCGTAACACCGACGGGATCACCATTCCGCATCGGTACATCCGGAACGGACCAAAGAGCGTGAAGATGATCAGTGAGGAGGTTGACTTAGAGGGTGATGGGGCTTCGGCTGTCAACCGATGCCGCGGTCCGCTTCCGCAGATGTTCAAGGATGGGACTTGGCTTGTTTGGACTGAGCGGGGATGGCGGGAACCGACAGCCCTTGAGCGACTAGAATGGTCGAGTGCGGAGTGACCGGATAGACTATAGTCATAGATATTCCTTAAACGCACTAATTTCGAGGATGTACAAAGCCAACAATGCAGTCTCGTAACTTGAAGTAAGAATAAGTATGGATCTTCCAACGACTTGAATATTTTGGGCTCCGTCTGGGGCCGAGACTGAATCCGCTTACCAGTACATAGTTGACGAAGCTTTGTCTGACTTGACAGCCGAGCGAAGCAGGTACTGACACTGCACCCGCTTACCATCTGGCCATATCCCGCCCTTGACAGCGAAATGAGCGGCTTTCTGAGACGACCAGCCACGCTGAATCCCCCTTCTCTCTGCTCTCCCCATCTTCGTGTCGGTCCTACCCTTGCCTCTGAGTTTCCCTGCCTCTCGCGCATTTGCACTTGGTATGTGTCGAGTTGTTCCGTTCAATCTGTTTATGTACCTCTAACGAGAAACATCTCTTACAGGCAGCGTGCTTCGGCAGCGGCAAGACGCACCTTGGTGCTGAGGACACAAACGAGGGCAGGCTACGGTGCATGGTGAGCACGTCGCTCCGTGGTTAGCTTGATCTGTTCGAAGCTGACGTGTCCGGCGGGTTCAAAGCGGTCGCACCTTCAGATGTCCAGCCGCACCAAGAGACTCCCCACTCTCTCGACGACGTATTGTTTGCCCTCTCGCATCCTCGCCGTCATGACACACGCACATTGTGGAGATCCGCACCTTCCCATGTGCAGCTGCATCTCGAGGGCCCACATATCGCTCTGTCACGTATGACCCACCTGCCTACGTCCACCTTTGATGATGTCGTCCTCCACACGGTCCGGACATTGGACCTTGAGGTCTCCAAGGTTGCCTCCCAGGTCACGAATGCGTTCCGCGTCGCGGAGACACCTGACCCGGACAGGGTCACGCCTGCGTTCGACCGCGCACGCGAGGCAGTGGGCCCGGTCATGGCCGAGCTCCTCGAGACCATCCAGCACCAGGAAGACCCGATCCTCATTGACATCGCGCTCAAGGCTGACATGGTCGGCTTCGCAGCGGAGATCGCTTCCGCGTGGGACTTCCAGCACCAGAGCAAGTCTGTCTTCACGGGCGTGTACAAGCAGATGCGCCGGTCAGGTGCGTAGCATCCACTATCTGCCTCAGCCTCGCTGAAGCTTCGTGTCGCAGAGTCGCAGCTCGCTTGTGCGCAGTGGCGTTCCCAAGCCCGGAAGTACTCGAAGCAGCGCCTCTACAACGGACGCGACCTCGCCACGGGTTTCGCATACCAGCTGGCCGAACGCATTGCCGACCTACTCACCGTTGCCGGCTCTTCTTCGTCCTCCGACGACATCTGAGCCATGCACACGTCCCACCTCGAGACGATCGTCCAGACCGCGGACCGTGCTCGCGATCAGTGAAGAAGGTGCCTCCTGCGACTACGAAGTCCTCGTCGTGCGCATCGACGAGGTCTACAACACTGCGCAGATGGAGGACATCTACAACGGCGAGATCGTCGCTGCCGGCGCACCTGGCATAGTCCATTGCGTCCTCTTCACCGTGGACCTCGGCCTGCGGCGCTCTGAGAAGGTCGACGCGGCCACGGAGACAGGGCGCACCTCCTGTGCATAGGTCTTGATGGATCTTCACGTCGAGGCGAGACATGGCATCCCGCCGGACACCCTAGCGGACATTCCTGCGTGTCGTCTACAACGCGCAGAAGCTGTCAGTCCTCTGCCTGATGTTGGTGAGTACGCGCTGTACTTACCTCGACGTGTACTCCTTTCTCATCCGGATTCTTGCAGCGACGGTCCTGGAGGGTCTACACGTCGCTCTCGTGGTGTTTCCGCGCACAACGCCGGTCCGGGGTGTAGCTCTGCATCACCGCGAAGCCTCTCGCAGGACGGCATGCCATGGGTGTCGTCCTCGAGCACCTACCTGACAACGGACGACAACGGTCAGCACCAGAAATGCTCGGCAGTCGGACGATGAAACACTTGCATATTGGAGACCGCTCTTGCCCCGGACTGGACGCCAACCACTTCTTCGCGGTACTTGGTTTGTTCTCCGAAGTTCAAGTGCTCTGTGTCGACGACGGAGTCGACCAACCGTGCCTGGTGTCGCGTGTTCCCATCATTCCTGGTCTCGTCCTCGACGCGCTCGAAGAGACCGATTGCGCGATCGCGTGCGGTGGTTTGACGCAGGGTGGGTGCTATCGAGGTATGTAGCCAGACTTACGTTCATGCTGATATTCGCCTGCACAGGACGCTGTGGCAACGCTGCATGCGACCACAAGTCTCCAGAAACCGGATCTGTTACTGCGCGAGGGTACGTAGCCGTATTCATGTCTGAGGAGGAGCTACTCACCAGATTGTTCGGCTTCCAGAAGACGAGGCCGCGGTCAGCTGAGTTCAGAGTCCGCGCTCGCGCTCTCATATATTGCAGATCGAGACCAGCTCGCATCACCAAACCCACCAGTGCTGCCCCTGACACCCTGTACTCTTCCAGAACTGAAAACGCTCAACCCCATCCTCGACATCGAAGCTCGGGACCCGATTGAGGACACCGTCTCTTCCCTCCTGACACGTTCCGGCAACCGCCCTCTCACTCGACTGTCGCTCTCGTACGGCTCAAACACGTGCAAGTCTGCACGCTGCCGGGAAGAGAACGGTACGTCACAAACTTACCTGTGTCTGAGTCCGAGTTCTGACAGCACTCCCGCCCAGCTCACGTCGCACGCCTCGAAACCGTCGCGTCAAGTCTCCGAGGTTGTGCGCGGGTCGCGCAAGTTGCCAGAAAGCAGCAGAGTAAGTCAGAGTGCAGCTACAGCGTGAAGCAAAGTTGACACAGTCCCTGAAGCAGCCGTGAACGAGACAAGCAAGATGCAGGAGATGCGACACGACGAGATGGCGGTAAGAGAGCAAGAGTCGAGCACCGCATGCTCGGCAAGTGCAGCCATGAGCGCCCGCAGCTCGGAAGCGTTCCGCTAACCACACGCTCGTCCGTGCGCATGTCTCGCGCGTGCTTTCGTCGTCTGGGGGCGGCGGAATGCGCTATTATATTGCTATTTGCATGCTCTCATTTACTTGGGGCGGCAGAGAGGGCTGTTTATGTACTTGGCTCTGTCTGTTCTCGGCGATGTTCTGCTACGTACGACACGGAATACATCTTGCTTTGCTCTGTGAGCCTCCGAAGTCCTCCTCGTCCCCGGGCGTCCTCCCCCAAGTCCTCCAAGTCCTCCAAGTCCCCAGGCAGGTATCCTGTTCGAAAGTGCACCAGGTATCCTGTTCGACAGTGCAGCAGGTATCCTGTTCGACAGTGCAGCAGGTATCCTGTTCGAAAGTCCAGCAGAGCCAAGTGATCGATCTGGAAGATCTTCGCCCGCCAAACACATCGCGTCCGCAAACAAAATATATTCATCCTCTACCCTACCACATGTCGTCTCGCTACCGCTACCCACATACCCCCCGTGCCCGCCCGAGCTCGAGCTCATCCTCGCCCCGCGCCGTCCTCGTACGAATACGGCTCTAACCTGACGTTCTCGTCGTAGCTAGCCCGTGGCGCGCGCACAGCGGACATGGACATCGACTCACCGGCCCTGAGGGTGCGAGGGGGGTAGGGAGGGGGGACAGAGTTAACGCGCTGCGTCTGCATCTGCATCTCGCTGGACGAGCTGGCGTACCCGTTGATGCCACTGCTGTATCCCGTGTTCGTGCGCGGACTCAGCCCGAAGGCTTGCCCAAAGTCCATCTTCGTCTGCTTGCCCGTCTCATCGGTGACGCCGATCCGCGGCCCGTGCGTGCCGGGCTTCCCGCGCGCGTAGTCGATGAAGAACTTAATCGAGCCCGCGATCTCGTGCGCAAAGTCCGCTGTGGAGGCGTGAGCACGAGCACGAGCACGCAAGGAGGGGAGGAAGAACGTACCGTAGTTGATGCTGTCCCAGAGGGCGCGCCATGCGCCGTACCGTGTGGCGCCCTTGACCTTGTACTCCTTCCACGAGTACGCGTACATCATGAACGCGGAGAAGATGACCATCTCGATGCAGATCGCGAGCGCGTTCAGGCCGTCCGCGATGTTCGTCTCCGTCCAGTACTGTGTCTCCTTGATCACCCGACCTTCCAGCGCATCGAACTGAGTCAGAGAGGTTAGCACGCGCACACACACCTGTGCCCAAGACGGATACGCACCACAAGGGACTGGTAGAACGTGAACATGACGATGAGCTTGATCGAAAGGAACTTCGAGAGCGGCTTGCGGCCCTTAAGCTCGTCCTTTGTGAGCCCGTAGAAGATGAGAAGGCCGTACAGCGCGATCGTGATGCTGACACCGTCTATCACGCTGATGTAGGCGTGCGCAGTCTTGAAGCTCCAAGGCCCGGACTGGCAGAGCACGCCGTAGTGTTCACAAATGATACCTGCGATCGACAGCACTGCACACGTCCAAGGTGAGTTGACGCAAAAAAAAGTCGGATGAGCTCAGGCTCACCAGGTCGTAGGATGACATATTGCAGTACGGACCACTATACGCCCGTCAGCATCGGCTGCAGAGTGCAGTCTGTGCACGTACCTTCAGAGTATACATGAAGTAGGCCTTTGTCGGGCGGTAGCGCCAACAGCAGAAGGGAAGTGGTAGACTGGACTTCTCCTTCCGGAGGATAGCATTATCGACATCGTGTCCAGTTGCAGTCGATGCGACGAATTCGATAAGCAGGAGGCTGGGTGACGTGATGAGGGCAATGTGCGTGCTGCAAAGCGGAAACACTCACAGGAAGGCACTGAGTGTCACCGACTGCGAAGCCGTCAGCATCAAGCAGGAACGGGCCAGTGTGAACTCACCTCGTAAGCTGTAATAATCAATAGGTCAAATTACGATCTGACAAGTGATGCGGCGTTAGAACGTACCAGTCTCAATGAGGTCATAGTATGTGTATTTGCGGAAGAAGCGGTAGGAGAAGAAAGAGATGATGGCGTAGACTGCAGGCATGTACAATATTCGGAGACTGCGAAAGAGTGAATGTCAGCCAACAAGAAGTGAGGACGGCGAAGCACGAAACCGGGAAGCCTTGCGCAGAGAACTAGAACGAGCGAATCCAAACTCAGGCCAGCGTAAAAGAACGACGACTCCCAAATCGCGCGCATATACGCAGCCGAAACGGGGAAGGTGGCCGTCCTGTCTCGCTCTGCACGAGCAAATGATCCCAGATCTACCATTGCGCGATTGCAGCCGCATATAGTCCTCGCAACGCATAAACAATAACCTGCAGCGCACGCACAAGCTAACACCCAAATTCACTAGGATCATTATCTCCGTGAGTACAACTCAATCCAAGTTTCGACTGCGAGAGCAGCATCATGTAGATATGTTCTCGCACGAAGGAGGGTGAAAATATCCCGCACGTCGCGGATGAAGTCAGAGAGATCCGAATCCAAGCCGGACAATGTAGAACGAGCGAATCTAAACTTAGGCAGGGAGAAAGGAACGACACCCTCCCGGATCGTGCCGTATACACAGCCGGGCCGTCCTGTCTGACGCTGTGCACCAGCAATTAATCCAGGTCTACACCTTTGCCTTTGGGGTCGCATATAGTCATGTTGACTAGCACAGCGCAGCAACCTACAGAGGATGTCGACACACATGCTAACACATATTCACCAGGATAGTGGCAGCAGCGTCATTGAGATATTAGGGATAGTCAAAGCCAGGGATTCTGAAGGATTCTGAGGGCGATTCTAGGTAGTTTACTGAGAATCTCGCCAGAATCCCGCCTAACTCTGACTACGCTGTCAGTAACCACGATTCTGAGTCGGGTTTTTGGCGGGATTCTGCCACCATGTCGGGTAAGTGTTGGATTACTGAGGGCATGGCGTGCAGGCCAAGAAACCTGCAACCCAGAAACGCGTTTCTGGAGCCAGAAGAGCCTCCGGAGGAGCTTGTGCAATTCTGCACGATTCTGCCAGAAACGCGTTTCTGGCCTCCGGAATCACCCAGAATTGTCGCCAGAATCCCGCGAAAATCCCAGCTTTGACTACCCCTATTGTTCTTGGGCGAAGCGATGGCAAAGTTCCCGTATGTTCGTGCGCACTATACCCCGAAGTCGTGCGACAAGAGAGGAAGATGCACTACCCTCTCGAATCGCGCGCATATATGCAGCAGGCCAGAACCGCCTCCCAATATCGCCTTCAGAATCCCACCAGAATCCCAGTTTTGACTAGCACTATGGGGCGCGTCGCTCTCGTCAAGACCAAGGACGGGAGCGCGCACATAGCGGTCGCGTCGGTCGCAACAGGCGGGAGCCGGGCTAATTGTGTGTCTGGTCACACCGTGCGCTGACAAGATCCACTGTGAACCATGTGACGGACACATGTGACTCTCCGCGAGTCGTGGATGACCTCATAGAGATATGAATCCAAGCGCGAAGAAGTAGAACGAGCGTAATCAAACTCAAGCAAGCGGGAAAAAACGACGCCCTTCCAAATCTCGTGCATAAACGCAGCCGGAATGCCGTCCTGTCTCGCTGTGCACGAGAAATGGATCCCAGCTCTACACCTTCGTGTTTTCAGCCACATATAGTCATCCTGACTAGCACATACGATGCACTATCCCATAGGCAGAAGTCGTGGATGAAGTCACGACAAGAAGGGAGGACGGTACTCCGCCCTCCAGAATCGCGCGCATATATGCAGCGGGAATGGGCAGGGGCCGTCCTGTCTGACGCTGTGCACGAACAATCGATCCCAACACCTTCGCGCTTGCAGCCGCATATAGTCCTGCCAACTCGCACAACACATGCAGAGTAATTTGCAAGTGCATCGACGCGCCTCCGTGAGTTCGCCACAACTGTAGAGCGTTCGGCCGACCTGTTCGAGGGGGCGAAGTGGCAGCAGTGTCATGGAGAGATGTTCTTCCCGCACATTCGGCCGCGAAGTCGTGGACCAAGTCCAAAAAAATCCAAATCCAAGCGCGAAGATGCGGGGAAAGAGGGGAGGAAAGGAGACAAGATTAGGGCTAAGCTTCACATACATTTGTCGCTGCTCGCCACGATTTGTGTAGTGTCTGTACGACCATCAACGTGAGTAATTAAGACGACGAAGTGCGTGAGACGTACCGAGCGTGGAAGGAGACATTGATCGCGGTGAGGATAAGGGTCTGAGGACCGCATCCGGGTGAGCTCTGCATCGTGATGTACGTCTCCGGGCATGCCACTTACCACGACTGCGCAACAGCCTGCTACGACCCATCCTATTTTGTGTGCATCCCAATCTATGCCATCCGAGTCCCAGAACGTCGACTGGTCGATCACGGACTGGTTTTCCGAGGGACAGAGCGTGCTGTTGGTGTCGGACATGTCGCCGAGGAGTAGACGGGTCGTCGCAGGTCGTGAGGTCGCAGATCCAGGCGAGATGGTGGTGGAAGGGAAGAGAAAAGAGTGGATATTTGCGCCGGTGTAGCTCCCAGCCCGGCGGAAGAGGATGGCGGTGTAAGGTGAACACTGTCGTGCCTTGTCCTCTCACTCAGCACTGCGCACCGCCGGCGCTCGTGCCCTTGCCTAGGCGCCTGCGCCGCCGATAGAAGGCTGTTGCGGACGACGACGATCGCTGCTGGTAGTGCTACGTCGTCATACATCCTCTCGAGCTCGTCTCTCTCGTCTCTGGGCTCTCTGGTCTTCTCGCTGCCTCGTCTCCTCTTTGCGCCTGCGGCTTGCTGTCGACTGCGGACGGAGGCCCGCGCCGCCTCGGTCAGCCTGTATGACACTCGAGGCGTGCTCGCTCATCCTGCGCTCCACCCGCGTCCTCCCTCTGCGTCTCTATCCCTCTGCTTGCGGTTCCTGCGCGATCGCCTCTGCCCTCGCCTTCCGCTCCCAGGTACGCAGATCCGCACACCCCACCGCGCTCCCATATCCTGCGACCCGCCACGCAGACTCCGACCCACGCTGCAGCGTACTCGTATCACTGTATTAGCACCACGAGAATACATATGTTCTGTTACCGTTCTACGCGTCCCTTCACCCGCCTTGACCTGCGTGCGTCCCGACTCCCCCACACCCGAGTCTTCTCCGTCACGAGCAAAGCCAACGCTTACCGCGTTCGCCATACCACTCACGCGTCCTTCATCTCGCCAGGCGACAGAGAATGCTCACAAACGCGTGCAATGCGCGCATCAGAAACTCGTGAGACGCGCCGGTCAGGTGCGTAGCATCCACCATCTGCCTCAGTGTTACCAGCCTCGCTGAAGCTTCGTGTCGCAGAGTCGCAGCTCGCTTGTGCGCAGTGGCGTTCCCATGCCCGGAAG
>NW_027138020.1:0-9296 GCF_003813185.1 Lentinus tigrinus ALCF2SS1-7
GAGTACACAGGTGGAGACGAGAGGACGTCGGACTCGTCGTTCCTAGCATTATGGATGTCCCAGCGTTGTTATTCTTGTGTCTGCGTTGTATTACTGCTTGTAGCTATACTTATGTTGTATGTATTGTTGTCGTTCGTGATGGCGGTTATGAATGCAGATGCCAACCTCGCGGCGAACTCTGCACTGTCTTATGCGTGCCTGTTTCGAAAGACTCATAAACGCTGGTCTCGCTATCGAGTTCAATATCCGCGGGCCCAGGCCCTCTGCCGCAGGATGTTATTGTTGCCTCATCTTGGTAGTTGGACTTACGCGTGAGCGCTTGATCGCCGTCGCATTGCCGACAATCTGATCTCTCTCTTCTTTCCAACTCACCTCCATCCCCAACCACCGACTTGTCTTCTGCCTCCCGTGAAAACCACGACCGAGTGAGTACATGCTTCATAAGTGGACCTACTCGCCAAACCGTCGAACCTAAGAATCCCGCAGTCCCCTCCGCCGCAGCTCACCATCCGAATCGTACTGTAACCACCGGCAGAGATACAGCAGGACGTAAACATGGTCAGAAACTGCACGATTTTTATGCGCCTTGGGCAGTTTGAATCAGACTGTCTGCACAACCTCACGTCGGATTTCGCTTCTAATGTCTCAGACGCGATCGTCCGCAAAGTATGGTGGTCGTTCAACGAAGACCTCGGGAAAGACGGCGCCTTGGAGATGGAGCTGGAAAAACCAGAGGCAAAGTACGCACGGGTTTGGGTACGTGTTCAACTGTTGTATGCTCTGACATGCATATCTCACGATGCTCCAGAGTAACGTCAATAGAGGACAGCCTCTGTGCCCAGGCTTCGACTTCCACACAAGCACCCGGGCCGGCGATGACGGTTTCAAGCAGCATGGGTACTTTGTGCTACCACAGGACCTTCAAGAGTGTCCTCCTGCTGCCTACGCGCAATACGCTGTCGAATTCAAACCCAACGGACCTAACTACGACCCGTTCCGAGTCGGTGACACACCTTCTTCCGACGTCTCCGAGATCCACGATGCTGTCCTCGAGGATCTTCAGTCCAACGCGAAGGAAGTAATGAACTACCAGCACCGCACCGCACTGTTCATGCTGTTCGTTTACGGGGAGTGGTTCCGTGTGATGCGCTGGGACCCTGCGGGCATCGTCGTCACCGAAGAGGTCAATTATGCGCGTCGCGTCGAGGGCACCAGGGCGTTGCTACGGGTCCTCTATGGGTTCTCAAAACTCAGCAGCGAGCAGCAGGGCCACGACCTCAACGCAGTCCGCCTCAGCAAATCCTCGTACGGGTACCGCCGGATGGACATCCTTGCTCGCGCTCGCTGTGACGACCTCGACTACGAAGAGCGCGTGCTCCTCAAAACGTCGAATGTCCACCCCAGCTTCTTCGACCCGGCGACATCTTCCAATGGATCCGAGCCCGCCGCGAGCCAGTTTGACGAGCTCGTACATCACGACCCGACGGACCCTGTCCTCCCCTCCGCGGAACCACAGTTTGCCCGAGTCGGCGTGAGCTACGTCATGACCCATGTCCGCGAAGCCTTCCGCAAGGCTGTGAGGGCCAAGCATCCTCGATACCGGATCAGAGTTGACGGAAAGGACTTCTTGGTCGGGGAACCGCTGGTATCGGGAGAAGTCCCCCTGGGGAAGGCAATGCGTGGGTACATCGCCCTCGAGTGGCTCACGCAACGCTTCGTCTTCCTCAAGGACACGTGGGAACCTTTACGCAACAGCTGGGAGCGGGAGGGTGCGATCATTGCGAAGCTCAACGCGAGTGGCGTCCCTTCCGTACCGACACTCGTGGCACATGAAGACGTGCATCACCTCGACGGCGTGCGCATGCAGGTGACGTTAACCGATCGCTACTCCGGAACGTTTGGAAACAAGGTCGTACAAGAGCTCCCTCCTTTCCCTAACCCCAAAGATACAAAGGCGGCGAAGCCAGTCATGGACGACAGACTCGCCCGTAAGCTGCCCTCCGATACACGACCCCGTCTTGGAGACTGTTCGAAGGTCTATCCCGCGACGATGTCGAATGCGATCATGCGGGCAAGGCCAGACTCGGATGCGCCCATGCCTTTCCCGATGGTTTTAGCTCAGGCCGGCAAGAAAGAGGGTCTCAACACTGGTCATAACCCGCCCACTATCCCAATTTTCCACAAGATCCTGGGAAGGGGCTCGCAGCCCCGGGTGCATACCCGGATAGTCTTGAAAGAGTTCTGCTTATCGCTCAACTCGGTCAGTTCCAGCAGACAGCTCGTCCGGCTCATCTACGAGGCAATGATAGGTATGTGTTGACGTCGTGCCACCATGTTCCACCATTTGCTCATCCGGATCGGATCTCGTCTTACCACAGCACATGAGCAAGCATACACCCGGTGCCACTACATCCACCACGACATCAGCAGCGGCAATATTCTGGCATATCCGGTGTTCATGAAGATGCCCTCGGGGCGATACGCTGTATTCTGGAAAGCCATCCTGTCTGACTGGGGATACGCGATGCGAACCGACATTGCTCTGCCGCCAAAAGGATCCACTCGCACTGTATGTACCATGCCACTGCCATCTTGCTGAGTCGCTCACTGGTTTCTGACGACATGCATACTAGGGGACCCGAGCATACATGTCTGTATATCAGCTGCATATGGGCCTTTACAACCACAACTCCACTATCGCGGACGAGATGGAGGCGTTCCTGCACGTTCTCGTGCATAACGCTTCCAAGTCCATGAAGAGCAACATCGTCGAAGTCGACGAATTCCTCAACAGCTACTTCTTGTGCTCTCCTAAGGACCCCCTGAACCCCGAGAACGTCTGTCAAGTGGCGAAGCGCTGCTCTATCATGCATTGCGGCAGCCTCACGGTGACGGGCATCGAGCGCATCACGTTTTCCCCTCGCGATTACAATAACTACTACGATAAAAAGCGCACACTTGCTCTAAACAGGCTCATCGCGCAGCTGATGAAGCTCTTCCAAACCCGCTACATCGTCTGGCAATGGAGAACGGACGCGGGACGCGACATAGAGGCCCGGGACTCGAAGCCCCCGCAACATGTGTTCGACTCCGCGGCCTCTTTGAAGACGCACGAGGGCGTTCGCTCACTCGTAGGGAAGATTCTTCTTGACGACAGCCTGTTCTGGCCGGCGTGGGACATGGCTACCAATAATCCGTATAAGTACTCACGAGTGGTCGACGTCATGAAAGCTGCCGACTTCGCAGACTATCTCGCGGCCCTTCCCAACCTGCCGGCCCCAAAGGCGGAGAAGGTTCAAGAGGCCAGTGTCGAGGAGGTTCAAGAGGCCCGTGCCGAGGAGGTTCAAGAGGCCCGTGCCGACAAGGCTCAAGAGGCCCGTGTCTCAGACCAAGACCAAGCCGCTGCCAATGCCGACGAGGATGCGCGGCCACAGAAGAGACGTCGCATCGAGCGGACCCGGGCCAACAACGTGGGAGCGAACGCGAACGTGCCCGCAGCAAGCGAACCGAGGGTTACGCGTAGCCGCAGCGCAGCTCAGATACGCGTTACTCGCAGCAAGGCAGGTCAGGGGAAAGCGGCAGAAGCTGGTGCGGCGGGAGGCTCGAGAGCTGGAAAGGGACGGAAGGGAACTGGCGCAGCTGGTCGGCCTCGTCGTCGATAGCCATTGCGTGTAGTAAACTTGTTCAATAACTCGTTCACCAATGGCTCTTTGTTTAACGACGATTACCGATACTCTGAACCGAGTCCCAGCTGAACGAGAGGATAGCGGTGCGCCGGCGAGCGTCTGATGCTCGACGCGTGACGTCACGCGTTTTTTTGCACCAGGCGTGACGCGAAGCGCTTGGCAACGTTCCTCCAGGCTCCGACCTTGCAGCAGCTGCAATTCTTCATGACCTCCTACTCAACTCTACAGGCGGTTGGAAATTCTGACAATGGTCTTGATACTACGTATATACGGCTCCAGACCTCAAGGACTCCTCGACGGCGTCTCGCCACGAACTCGAACTTTGAAGGAATCAAACTTCTCATTGGTGCGTTGGGCTTGGCCTGAATTTGAACGAGAGCTTGTCTGATACGACGTCAAGATACTTCGATGATGTTACCCAGCACCCGGACATGACCGAGCGCATCGCACTGGTGGAGAAGGTCAGACAACTCCCGAAATGCGACTACTACACGCCATCGCACGTCTACCGATTCTTCCGTAATCTACGGGCACGAAGAGAACAGGCCGAGCGTGCTACCACCATGAATCCAGGTATGCCAATCACCTCTTCTCTAAAATAGTGGAAGCCGCTGCCAGACCGTGCGATCAACTCAAGAAGAGGGCTCGAACGTAGTACATCGATATTGACATCGACATTTGCAGATCCTCTTATCCGCAAGCTCCCCCACCTCCCGCCCTCCCGACGAGACCTGCCACCCCAACAGCACCATGTTCCTCATTGCACAGTACTGCCATCTTTGGTGACTCGGGATGAGGATGATACTGAGTCAGTCGAAGACGCGGATCACACGGGTAGTACGTGCCTCTCATGCGGACTCCGATTTGTCGAGTGACTGTTGTGCTCTCAGATACCAACTGCTCACTTGAGGCGACCGAACTCGCAACGGTCCTGTACCACGTGCTTTCTGTGACAGACCTATGTTTGAATCGTCGGAAGACGTTCGCAGAGCTCTCGCGATGGCACCGGGACCACGTCGCGAAACCCTCTTCGTCATCAATCCTCCGTGGACGGTTCACAGGACTCCGTGACCCTCCCCCTTCCACCTCGGCCCGATATCGCTCCTCTTAGGCAAATATATGACATACCACTCCTATGACTTGAGGAGCTATGAGACATGCTCGTCTCGCGCCGGTGACAGCCCAATGCGGTACGGCACCGGAGACCACCCCGAGTCTCCATCGCATTCCTGCAGATCAATCGGCTTCGCCAGGAAGAGCGACATGTCGAACACCCAGAGCATGTACGCTTCCTCATTTCGGCGAAGATCGCGCCGGAGCAGATAGAGCGACTACGTATGAACTAGATATGCAGGGAAGATAGGCATACCTGGCGCAGAAGCTCCGGTGGTCGCACTGCATGGGGTTGGCGAGGGTCGAGCTTCGCATTTGGAGTGTGTCGTTGGTCATCTCCGTATTCGTAGGCAAGTACACATTGCCCATCTACTCTCTTCTCGAGTACTAAGTCACGTCGAGCAGGTATGGTCACGAGGCCAGACGCTGTACAGGCTTGCAATGTCATGTTGTCATCACATCACCTAGTAAGCGTACGAACCTCGGGTGTGGTATCGCTTCACTGCTTGCCCACTTGGAATCGCTTATCTGCCCGCTCGCTGACCCTCAGCAGCTTATCTTGGAAGACGAGACCATATGACCGCGACGTACCCGAGAGAAGCACGGCCCGTGAAAAGCGCCCTTGGATTGCCAACTTCCTTGCCTGTTGCGTCTTCACGGGCGTATAAAGCACGGGGAAGAGATAGCGCTTCGCTTTGCGTCCTTTGTCTCGGACACCTCCACTACATCCGAGCAGTTCGCACTTCCAGGATACCTTGGAGGAAGGTAACGTTACGCACTCCAGGTTAATTGACCGATGTCCGCACTAGATAAACCCGTCTCGCTCCTCAAAGACTCCGGCTTCGAGATCGGTTCAGAAGATAAGGAACTCGACCTTGACCCGGAGGAGGTAGCCCAAGTTGGAGAGAAGGGCGATGATGACGCGAATGTAGGGTGGCACGAGTTCTCAGTCGCGAAGGAGTCAGGTCTTCGCGTTACACCTGAACAAAGTCGACGGTGAGTGTTCACTGTTTCCACTGGGCGGATCCGATTCCCTGACGCTTGCCTTGATAGGATCGCTCGCAAGATAGACTTGTTCATCCTACCCATGGTATCCGCCTTTACGGATATTGTACGCGTATCGAGACACTCATCAACGCCGCAGCTTTGTTTCTGCCAAGGGCTGAGTTACCGTAAGCTGTATCGAGCTCATTCCTGAAGCGGTCTGATGTGCGCATTTCGCAGTGGATAAGACGGCGTACGGCATCCCTGGCTCGAGCTCACTTCGTATCAGAGTCGTCTAATGGCTAATCGACAGGCTCAACTATGCGAACCTCTATGGGATGAAGACGGCCCTGCATCTTTCGGGAGACCAATTCAACTGGTTCGCGAGTAGTGAGTACTATGCGTCCAATCTTCGTGATCGATTCTCCCTAACCTTCACCCTTGAATAGTCTTCTAGTGCGTTCACGGTCGCTATCGGCACCCTTCCTGCTGATGCATGCTCATGACAGCCTTGGATACTTGGTCGGCAATTACCCGGACGGGTGGTTGCTTCAGCATTATCCAGCCGGGAAGGTCCTTTCGATCAGTGCGTATCATTGCGGCTGATTCAGTGTTCTATGCTGAGAATTTTCCTAGTGGCTTTCCTTTGGGGAATCATTATCATCACGTATGCGCCTT
The DNA here is from genome assembly GCF_003813185.1 of Lentinus tigrinus ALCF2SS1-7. Taxonomy (NCBI): domain Eukaryota; kingdom Fungi; phylum Basidiomycota; class Agaricomycetes; order Polyporales; family Polyporaceae; genus Lentinus; species Lentinus tigrinus. Next base: position 6,462 of record NW_027138020.1, read on the forward strand.
CGTAGCCTGTGAACCTGTGAGCATGCTCGCAACTCATTGCTCATCTTTGCAGGACCCCGGCATGTACGAACTTCGCAGGGACCATGATCAATCGGTAAGTCCTGCGCCGCTTTCACCTCAAGTACAAACCCTGCCACTCATCCCCCGCGTGCAGACTATTCCTCGGTCTCGTGGAAGCCGTCGTCACCCCTGGCATGACTATCCTGACATCAATCTGGTATGCGCAGAACGAAGTGCCCTTCCGGACACTCATTTGGTGCTCATTCAACGGGTGGGCGGGCATCGTGGGCGGGTTCCTCGCATACGGAGTGAGTCTTCCTCACGTGTGGCTTCTATAGCCGTTGGGATTTCTCATGAGCACTCTGCCGCAGATCGGACACATTGGAAGCCCGCAGATCGACCTTTGGAAGTACATCTTCCTCATCCTCGGTGCGGTGAGCCTCGTATGTGAGTTATCCCTTCCGCGTTCGAGCGGCGTCCATTGAGTGCTAACCCGCTCTTGCTTTTATCAGTCTCGGTCGTTCTGTGGTCGTTCTTCCCAGACTCTCCGGTCGAGGCACGTTTCCTCACGCAGGAAGAGAAAGTACTCGCAGTCAAGCGGGTCGCTGAGGCTAAGCTCGGAGTCAAGAACAAGATGTTCAAGTGGTATCAGGCACGTGGTTTAGCGCTCTTCCTTGCGTAGAGTACACATGTCAAATGTGGGTGCCTCGACAGGTCCGTCATGCGTTAGAAGACCCCAAGACATGGCTGCTGCTGGTCGCGACAATTTCGGGCCAGATCCCGAACGGGTACGGCTCGAAACGTTAACGGCCGGGTTCAAAGCTGACATGCGACACTTTCCTCAGAATCGTCACCAACTTCTCGAGTATCATCATCAAGGCGAGCGTTCACGTCCGTTCCGCAGCGAGTATGCCAGACTAATCGTGCTGCACAGGGGATGGGTTTCACCACTCTCCAGACCACCCTCCTCGATGCAGCCTCGTCTAGCGGGCAGATCGTTAGTGTGCTAGTCTCCGGGTATGTCCCAGTCGTCCTGCGTCTGTGCGCTATTGGGCTGACGTGCACCGCCATCTAGCTATATCTGCATGCGGTTCAGGAACCGTGCGTGTCCCTGCGGCTCACGACTAATTGAGTCCTCACCACCGACGTCACAGTGCGCGTCATAACGATGACCCTGGGGAACTTGACATGCATCGTGGCTGCGGCTTGCTTGACCTACCTCCCAGAAGAGCAGCGGTCGAATAGGCTCGTGGCGTACTGCTTCACGAGTTTCCAGGTGACTATCCCAACTTTGGTTCTACTGGGTGCAAACGTTGTCTGACGGACGTTCGCTGAACTCCTGCAGTCTGTAGGCTTCTCCCTTTCGCTCGTCATGATCTCGAACAATGTGCGTTGTCTAGAAGGACTTTGCGGATGACCATATTCTCACACTGTTTGACAGATTGGAGGGTTCACGAAGAAGACCTTCACGACGGCTGTTACGTTCACGGGATACTGCATTGGCAACATCATCGGGTGGGTGTCCGCACCTTTTCATAGTTCTCCGACCCACGATCTGAAGCTCGCGACCGGCCAGACCGCATTTCCTAATAGACAGCGAAGCTCCTCGCTACAGGACTGGTACCGTATGTTCTTACAAGTTCCTTCCCTAGGCTGGAAGAGCGACAGGCTGACTTCTGGTTTGCAGACAGCCATGCTGATTTCGTATGTCATCAAGACCGTATGCCACCTCGCCCTCGGCGCGTACATGCTTCGAAGCAATATCAAGGTGCGCTTCATTGTGTTTTCAAATTGTGGCGCATCTTAATCATTCATGAACGGTGGGATCTAGCGCGATCGCGAGTACGGTAAGGTTACTGCTCAGGATCAGCTGGAGGGTGAAGGTCAGTTGTCCGTCTTTGTCGTCTGAGCTGACCCGGCTGACACAACTGCTTTAGAGGCTGGCATGCGCGATCTCACAGAGTTCGAGAACCGGTATCATAGGTATGTGTAACCTTCTTCATTCGACGTTCGTGCTAACTCACCCCGTCTAGATACGTACTGTGAACCCGAAGCCTCCGTACGCGTAGATCGATGTGAGATGCCGTGTGGGTACATGGTATGGTGGATATTCTCCGCGGGGTGCTCTCGCGGCCCTCTATTCAAGGAAAGTACAGACATGTAGGGCTGTTCCCGAATGATGTTTCGCCCGTCGACCGACCTCAAGCCGACTCATGCACGGATACCTGGCAGCACGCCGAGTCCCCAGCCACCTCCAAACGTCCCTTCTATGAATTTTGCGAAAAATTTGGATTTTGTGGCTCCGCGTTAGGGTCCATTCTGACCGGTGTCATGCGAACAGCAACTTGACTCACTAGTAGTCGGTCGCCGCGTGTGCTGCGTTGATCTTCAAGTCAGAACTAAGGGAAAACTGTACATGTTAACTTGTACACACACGTGATTGATCTTTTGATATTGCCTTCACACAAATGGTTGAGAATCCCGCCAACATTGTCAGTGGCAGCCCTCCCGCTCCTGTACCGGCAGCACCTGCAGAACCTCCTGTACAACCAGTGCCGGTCGCGCAGACCTCGACTCGCGTAACGCGCTCGAAGAGCGGCAAACTTCCCGGTCCCCCGGGTGGTCGTGCGGGCGGAGCGACATTGAACGTAGCTGTCGCGCCGCGGGCCAGTCGTGGTCGCTCTACCGCGGTCGCCCGTGCTGCAGGCGGCGCTGCAGTGCGGCGAGGCGCAGCGGGCAAGAGTACACAGGTGGAGACGAGAGGACGTCGGACTCGTCGTTCCTAGCATTATGGATGTCCCAGCGTTGTTATTCTTGTGTCTGCGTTGTATTACT
>NW_027138021.1:0-1908 GCF_003813185.1 Lentinus tigrinus ALCF2SS1-7
TTCGCCTGCGTCGCGGGGTCGTACGGCAGCTCGAGATCTGAAGACATGGTCACCGTCTGGTTTGCCCTAGGGTAGAATATATGGAGAGAGAGGGAGGAGTGTCGAGCGAAGGAGTCCAGGACCTGAGATCGTTGCCGACAAGGCTGATCTCTCCTGCCGGTTGAGATCTTGATCTCGGAGTCCCGGCCCGGCGCCGGAGGTGGGGTTAGTAGGCTCAGTTGCACGACTTCGCAAGCTCACGAAACGGCACCAGTACGCAAGGCGAACAAACAAGGCTTATGACTAGCCCCCACACTCGTTCGGTTTTTTTTAATAATAAGTAGTATCTATTCTTTGCCGCACAGCACGGTTGCATCCCATATCAACGTTGAACTTGCAAGTTGCAATATACCTACCATGGCAAGAATATCCTTGTATGAGGCTCAGACTGTCACAGGAGGTACAACACAAGTCGCGTGCGCATGGATACAAGGATTGATATTGTCCGCTTCCAGAAATACAGTTGTCCGTTTCTCGTCCAAAGTTGAAGGATATCAAATCCATTTTACACCGGGTTTCTAGGCAGCTGAAGGAACGAGGCGCAGAGAATTCGCTTCATCCCTGCGGTGCTTATGCCGTACTCGAGTACACCTCAAGCTCGGTAACCGCTTCGATGTGATTGTCGCTCTGCCGTGTGCAGGGTACGCCGCCAAGGAGGTCCTTCTCAAGGTGCAGTGGCTACCAGTCACGCAATACCGAGATCCTGCGACGTCCGACCCATAAAGTCAACCAACCGACAACCCAGAAAAACCTCAAGCAAACAGGACAGCCCGCACGCACCTTCTCGATCAACCTCCTCACAATCGGATGGAACGCCTCCCTATTCGCCCCAAACACCTCCACCGCAAGCGTCCTATCCACCCTCGCGATCGCGCGGAACGTCGGTCTACAAAACTTCATCCGTCCGCGCAGGATACCCGACCCGTCCGTCCCCGTCACCCACCTCGCCGCCTCAGGCGCAAACTCCTTCGCTGCGGGCGAGGCAGGGTCGAGCAGCGCAACTTCGTAGAAGCGCCAGCGGAGCTCGGCGTTGGGCGTGCTGAGGAAGGAGTAGACTTCGCCGAGGTGCTTGATGTGCGATGTGGGGAGGGCAGCATAGGACTACAGGCGTTCGAGGAAGACGACTGCAGGAAAATCGCGTTCAGCGAAGGCACATGGACAAGGGGGCAGGCAGTGTGCCAGCGGGCCCGGGTGATGGACATACTCTTCTGGTTAGCGTTGAACGAGGCGACGTCGCTCGCCTAGAACCCGAGTTTCGATACGTCTGCCTCGGAGCGAGAGGCATCCCACTTCTCGGCAAGGGAGAACGCTTCCCTCGCGAGCGCGGTGTCGTAGACCATCTCCACCGGGAGCTTCAGACCCTCGCCATACAGCCATTCCTGCAATCCCTTCATCAGCACAAGACAAAATACAGCGGATGAGAAATACGCACGTTCCACTTTACGCTGTCCAGCGCCTTAACCTTCTCCTCCCCGCCATGCTTCTCAAAATACGCATAGAGGTGCGCCTTCCACTGCTCCGTCGTGATACTCTTCCCCATAAACATACTCACATAATCATACACATACGGCAAAAACACGTCCAAGCCCCCCAGCATACGCTCCAAGCGCAGCAAAAAATTCGCGCCCTTCTCGTACGGCACCCTGCTGTACGCGTCGTCCGGGTCCTCGCCCGGCTCAAAGTCGATCACGAGCCGCTGGTACCGCGGGCGGTCCACGTACCCCTTGAGCGAGTCCTGGAGCGCCTTGAAGCCGATGAGGAACGAGAACCCGCGCGCGGCGGGCGTGTAGAGCAGCTGGAGCATCAGCCGTTCCATGTACACCGTCCAGCCCTCGTTGAGCCAGAAGTGCGTCGAGTTGGCTTGTCTAT
>NW_027138021.1:3188-4648 GCF_003813185.1 Lentinus tigrinus ALCF2SS1-7
TCGTACTGCTTCAGCGTGTCTTGCAGCGACTTGTATCCGATGAGGAATGAGAACCCGCGGTCGGCGGGCGTGTGCAGGAGCTGCAGGAGCAGACGCTCGATGTACGTCGTCCAGCCCTCGTTGAGCCAGAAGTGCGTCGAGTTTGCTTGTCTGCGAGAGTCTGTCATGAGAGCATGGACGGGAGTATGAGCCGCCACACATACGTTACACCGTTACGGAACTAGGAGTGTGTCAGTTCGTGTACGACAACATCCACCTGTGAATATGGCACATGAGAATGCGCTTACAGAGAACGAATATCCGACGTACAAGTGTGCGTCGCCGGTGAGGAGAGCTGTTCTAATCAGGTGAGTGAGGCTTCACTTTTCCCTTGTCGTCCACGTACTGGGTGTGAGGGAGGTAAGGCACGCGTTCTCCATACCGCCGTAAGGGAACGACGGAGGAAGCACGAGAAGGTCATACACCCCAAACCGATATGGCCGCAAGATCTTCTCCGCGGTAGCAAGGAACCTATGCATCATTAACCGCGAGTTAAACTCCCCAAGAACGCACTAGTGAACGAGCACGAACCTGCCAGTATCCTCACTGAATTCCCAGTATGCAGCGTCGATGAGCTCGGGCTCGGCCCAAATGCCCGTCGACCACTCCTTGCCTTCGACCTTTGGGAGCGCACGGTAGCGGAAGTTACCAATGGCAATGGCGATGAGGTATGGGGGAATCGGAACGGGCTACCCGGACGATACGCGATTAGGCCAGGACACGGCGAGGTGTCGTCGTCGCAACAACTGACCTGCTTGTACTCATATGTAACAACGTCTTTGCCAATCTCCTTGCCATCATGTGCGGGGCCATCCGAAGGAGGAGAGACACGAATGGCGGAAAGCAAGACGGGGAGGACACAGGCGACCTTCGCGTTGTACGTCTACGGGAAGGTTGATAATTCATGAGGTCTCCTATTCTCATGGACAAGCGAACATTAAAAACATACGATCTTGACTGACGACCAGTCCCGCAAAGGCGCCAGGCTCCGCGCGTAGATTGGTTGAGCTTGGCTGAACATGAACGGGAACGTCTTCCCTTGCGTCTGCCTACATGGAAATCATGTCAATGTAGGACCAACAGTCAATATGAAAGAATACTCACCCCTTGTCCAGCCATTGCACCGCGGTGCAGTCCTTCGTCGTGCTGTAGAAGATCTGGACACAGATCTGATCGCCGACCTTGCGCGAAGGTGGGAGGAGGATGCGAAGAGGCGAGCCCATGACCGCATGATTCGGACCTAGCTCGAACTAACAGCTCCCACCTCAGCCCACGCCAACTTTCCTGCGCACAAGACCTGCGAACGGAGTACGCACATTACCCGGCCTATCCTCGATGATGACCTTCGTGACCTCGAGCGCGACCGCATCGAAGCTAACACAAGCTTTGATCAGCACCCCGCGCGCGCGAGCCTAACCTTG
>NW_027138021.1:6778-8482 GCF_003813185.1 Lentinus tigrinus ALCF2SS1-7
GAGAACCCGCGCGCGGCGGGCGTGTAGAGCAGCTGGAGCATCAGCCGTTCCATGTACACCGTCCAGCCCTCGTTGAGCCAGAAGTGCGTCGAGTTGGCTTGTCTATCGTACGATGAGCGTGAGCCGAGTTTACCAAGCTACTGCCGTGCGCAACGTACGTTACGCCATTGCCGAACCAGGAGTGGGTCAGCTCGTGGACGACGACATCCACAAGTGTTCGATCGCCCACAAGAAGCGCTGTTTCAGTCCACTATCAGCCCCAGCACACGTCCACGCAACTGCTAACTGCGTAAATAGCCACGCACTTGGGGTCAGGAACGTAAGGCACGCATTCTCCATGCCCCCATACGGGAACGACGAAGCACGAGAAGATCATACACCCCAAACCGATACGGCGGCAAGATCGTCTCCGCGGTAGCCAAGAACTTGCCGGTGGCCTCGCTGAACTCCCAGTACGCCGCGTCGATGAGCTCGGGCTCGGCCCACACACCCGTCGACCACTCCTTGCCCTCGACCTTGGGCAGCGCGCGGTAGCGGAAGTTGCCTACTGCGATGGCGACGAGGTATGTGGGAATGGGGACGGGCTGTCCGGGCGTAATATGACGAAGAGTTGTGCGCAAAAGGATGTGACGAGGCAGCTGACCTGCTTGTACTCATATGTGACGACGTCCTTTCCGATCTCCTTACCTCCGTGTGCGGGGCCATCTGAGGGAGGAGAGACACGGATGGCGGAAAGCAAGACGGGGAGGACAGACGCAACCTTCGCCGCGTACGTCTGCAGGAAAGTATAGAGTTCATGAGACCATTCCAATCCCGAGTCAGGTGGAGTGAAAACTTACGATCTTGACAGAGGAAGAGTCCTACAGAGGAGCCATGCTCCGCGCGTAGATCGGCTAGCACTGGCTGAACATGAACGAAAACGTCTTCCCTTGCGTCTGCCTGCGAGTCGTCATGTTAAACCTCCACATCTGGAATATTAGTACGGAAAACTCACTCCTTGCCGAGCCATTGAACGGCTGTGCAGTCCTTCGTAGTGCTGTAAAATATCTGAACGCGGATCTGGTCGCCGACCTTGCGTGAAGGAGGGAGGAGGATACGAAGAGGAGAACCCATAACCGCATGATTGGGACCTAGTTCAAACTGACAGGCGCAAATTCAGCCGACACGGTCGCGTTCCATATGCCACAACAGGCTATACGAACGCAAGACACACGTTACCGGGCCTGTCCTCGACGATCACCTTCGTAACGTCGAGTGCGACCGTATCGAAACTTCCAACGAATCGGTTAGTGACATGCATACATGCGCACAATCAATAAGAAATATTAACACACATAACCTCCTTGACATCGTCCTTCTTGAGACGCAAGAGATGCGTGACCGAGCCGGAGATAGCCTGTTTGGCGAAGTCGATCGTCCAGTCAAAGTCGACATGCTCGGACGCGACCGTCCTGCCAGTTGGCCTGCGTGGACGGGTCGTACGGCAGATCCATATCCGAAAGCATCCTGATCTACTGAGCCTCAATACTTAGTATTTGCTACTTAGAGCACGAGAAGAGGAGGAAGAATGAAAGATCAGACTCGCGCGCGACGATCTGGGGCACGGTCGTGTGAGATCTTGATCTCGAGCTCAGTGGGGGCGCCCATGTTATCTGGGACGCGAGTTCATGGTGAAACAGTATGCATCTTCATACACTATCAGGT
>NW_027138022.1:0-8253 GCF_003813185.1 Lentinus tigrinus ALCF2SS1-7
ACAGCGAGCTACAAGACGAGCGACGAAAGAGACAGTGGTGGTAAGTACAGAGTCAGGTTTGGAACAAGTCGTCAATTCGCCATCGAGTTTGCCATGGTCGGCCCGGGTAGCCGGTCCAATCAGGAGCGTGGCAACGTGTGTCGGCCTTGACGTCGTCCACCACTTGAAGCGCAGACTCGACCACTCCCCACGAGGACGTCGACTTACTGCTCGCTCGCCGCCTCGCTCTCTCGCCGGTCTCTCCTTCGATCCTGTCCCGCCCGCCCGGCCTCCTCCACACGTCTGCGTCCGCGTCCGCGTCCGCCTCTGCTCTGCCCCCGGTGCGTCTCGCGTCCGTCTCCCGCCTCAATGTACGTACCTGTTCATGTCAATACATCCATCCCGATTCGATTGTCCGACAACCAGAGGGTGCGAGTATGCGTGCATTCAAAGCGGTGAGTGCCAGTCTATGTACGCCACGCTCCCTCCATCGCGTTGTGTCTCTGCAGCGCTGTTCGCGCGTTCACACATTGGTACGTGTTCTGTCTATCTCTATTCTGCCCACCCGACGTCGTCCCATTCCCCACCGTCCGCTGCTGCATACGCGATCGCAAACCACAGAAGACCACATCCCATGCACCATGCACCGCCCCTTGCATCCTCACCGCCTCGCACGCCGCGTAACAAGCCTGCGTAAGTGCTCAGTACAAGTTGTCACGCGCTCAGCAACGACATCATCCTGACCTTTACATCTTCAGGGCCCGTCAGTCGAGGCTGACGACGACACTGCATACGCGCGCCGACGACGACGGTGACAACGACGAGGGCAACGTCCGGGAACTCGCAAAATGGCACTGCAACCTCCGGGCGGCGTACGATGGTCCTGTACTTCTCGCGCCGCAATCTGGGCACAGACCGCTCATCAGCGATTGCAAGAGGAAACACGGCAAAGCGACGAGACATACCTTTCACCCACCCGCCGAGAACAGCACGCGGTGGCCACACAACCATCCTCCTCAACACGCTCACGAGCTCTGCATACACCGCTTCCGCGACCGGCATCATATCGCGCCCACGCTCGTCCGCCTGCGTCCCAGAGTCGCCGTCTTCAGCAACATCGAAGCCATAGTCCGCGGTCCACAGCGCCTCCTGGAACAAGTACCAGGAGCTCAACGTCATCTCGCTCTCCTCCACGCCGTAGTATCCTGGGAGTGCCGTGTACGTGAGGAGCAGCCTGCACGAGACGCGAGACGACGAGGAGCAGCGCAGGCAGCGGGAACGGGCACGGCGGGGGCTCCTTGACCTGCGCAGGCGCCGCGATGTTCTCTGCAAAGCACATCACGGAGTAGTGCCCGAGCACGACGAGCAGCTCGCAGAGCGAGTGCGAGATGTCGTCCACAAAGCCCTCCTGCGAAGACACGGGTTAGCGGGGCCCATGAAAGCGTAGTGCTACTGGAACCTACCGCTGACGGTCGTTCGCATGATCGCGTCCCCGTACCGGTCAAGCCGCAGGAGTAGAGGTTCCGTGACGGTCTTGGTGCCGGAGCCATCCGAGAGTGCTGACTTGGACGTCGGAAGCGGTTTGTCGACTGAAGTGGCGGCCGATGCGGTATTCGTCACCCGAGCAGATGAAGCGACTGAAGTCGCAGTGACGTCCGTCACTACAGGTGCAAACGAAATCGAGAGTTGTGTGTCAAACCAGCAGTCAGCCATGGGCACGACCAGAAAGAAGCACGAACTACGTACCTGGCTGCTTGAGGAATTCGGTTGTGCAGTGACGGTTACGCCGACGCCCTGGTCCGGGGAGTCAGCCGCAGGAATCAGCCCTCGCGAAAGGCGTCCAGTGCTCACGGGCTCGCACACCGCGCCCGATTCCTGCGGTGGAGCGGTACGTGGTCAGTACAGGGTCATCCTGCACTCAGATGCGACAGCTGATACCTCACCAGCACCCGTCCAGGACGCACCCGGGATCTCGACAGTCGTCGCCGACGTCGACGTGGTGTGCGGCAGCAGTCGACATGCACCGGCGATGAGCTCTAGGACGAGTACGCGGTCAGGGACAGGGTTCAGCGCAGCAAAAGGAACGTCGACGGCACTCACGATAGGTGGGCAGCAGAGGTGGGGTGGGAGGGATACCGTCCATCCCCAGTGCGCGCGAGTACTTATCCGCGTCCAGCGCAGGACAAACACACCACGCACCAAGTACCACGCATCACTGCTCGGTCCTCGTCTCGCAGCAGCTTCGACGGCGACTTGGCCAGCGCCGTCCCCAATTCGGCTTCCAGGGCCCCGGCAGGCGCGTCCCGAACTTCGCGCTCGAGCCGCCGCGTCGTGTCGCGTCGCCATCCAAGTCCCCGTCTCCTTTCTGGTGGCGGTCCGTTCTCTGGTGTGAGAAGCGTTCGAGCCGACCGGTCACGACGCGAACAGGGCCCGTTCCCCGTCCGGTACGTACCTATTTCGTCTCTGACCGTATACTAGCACATGTCGTACAGTAAACTCCAAATGCAATGTCTTTCCGCAGACGTTCGTACTGCGCACTTGGGGCTCGAGCCACTCGCGTCTTGAATGGCTACCAACCAACATGAACGAACTGTGCCGGAAGACTCGATCTCCCATGGCGGTTCGCAACTCCGAGCTTCGTTCGCACCGCCATGTCGGCCTTCCGACGTCAAGACTTGCACGTTCGTCCTCCCGCTCAAGAAGCTCAAGCTCGAGACCCGGATTCCGAGGCTCGATGCGAAGACCGGCATCCGCGTTCAGAACGGAATGGAAGGTAAGTGACGGCGACGCATGCGTGTGTGCATGTATTCACTTGTCCTCGGACCGTTTCATCTCCACCCACACTCGCGCGATCTCTGCCAGATCCGCGGCCTCTGGCCATCTCGAGTGGGTGGGCGAGGACGAGGACAGGGACAAGGACGAGTCGGGCATGTCGAGGACACCGGGGCTTGTCTCGTCGCGCAGATCGGCTTGCGTCAGTCCTCTATGCCATGACGTTTGGTATATCGCTGATCTCGATCCTTTCAGATCAACTGTGAAGCCAGATACGCTGTCGCCTGTCTGGAATGAGCTGTGGAAGATCAAGAACGTTCCGAACACGGCCACCCTAACGGTGGAGGTCAATGACAAGGACGCAGGCAACATCATCGACGACCACATCGGCAAGTTCACCACCTCTGTGACTCCAGGGGCGAAGGAATGCACCATCGAGAGCATGTCCATCCGGAAGAACAGGCGGACGTTCTGGCTGAACGTACGCATCATACTCTACTGCAGAGCAGCATCGGAGACCACTCACACCACTGCTCTCGCAGATTGAATCCACGCCCTCGACCGACCCTAAAGCCGAACGCAGACAGTACATCTTCGATGGGCCCACTCGCTTCTCACGGCACTTCTCGCCCACCATCGGGCAGCTCACGAACCTGAACGACGCACGGCTCTACTCGACCTGGAAGCTCTACAAGGCTTGCGCGTGTTCTTCGGCGACACAGTCCAGCACTGGAACCGCAGTTACAAGGCTGAACAGACCATCTTCGAGGGCCCCGTGTCCATCGCCGTCTGCTTGACCACCCAGGCTGGCCACCGCATGCTCTACGCGCACACGACGATGAACGGGTTCGGGATCATCAACGGGCCCGAGGACGTCTTCGAGCTCCTCCTCCATGGGAGCGTTGACAAGCCCGACGGAACCTCCTCCGCCGAGGGTGCCCCTGCGGCGGGCTTATGCACCTCAGTACAGGCCTCACTGCCCTTCGCACACCGTGTCAAGCCCACGGTGTACACGTACGTGATCGCGGAGGGTGACTCGCTGCGGTTCTCGGAGACGGGCGCAGCGTTCTTTGTCGACTTTGCGTCCAAGCACACCCTGCACGCCAACTGCGCGCCGGCGATGCGCGACTTGTGCGAGTTCCACCAACTTCTCTGACGACACGCCCGACCACGCCGTCCGCTGGGAGCTCGTGATCGATAACAACAGCGGGACGTACAGCCCGGACCCGCTCATGCTGCCGGACTTATGCAGCTGCTTGAGTACATCTTCCCGGGTTCACGATCCATGCGTGGGCTATGAACAACCCAAGGTTGATCCTCAGTGGCGAGGCATGCAGAGCCTACGCGTTGGAGCATCGCGGGGTGCGGTAGGAGGAGCTGCAGCCGCATGTGGCCAACTCGGAGTGCCAGAAGACCTTGTCAGACCGCGCAGGTGCAAGGAGCAGACTCCCCGACAGAGGGTTACCGGGAGCTGCTGGCACTACTGTTGGCGAACCTGTCTGAACGGCGAACAATGAACAGCAGCGGAAAGGTAGGACGGTATGAACATGTGCATCAGATTTCGTTGCGTTGACCTTGAGCTTGAAGATATGTCTGAATGTAAACATATAATCTTATTCACTGACCAGGTCCTAGGATGCAGGCAGCAGGCGGTGGGGACTGCCCAAGATGGCCGGACGTCTGAATCTCGCCCAGATTCGGGTCTAATATCTTGATTACGGTGTGTACACAAGCGCTGCCTTGGCGAACTAACCAGGCATCATATCCGACAGTACTATGCAGTGACGCCGTTGCAATCTCGATCCGTCCAGGAACAGAGCCCCACGCATGCCGCTACCGATTCGTGGCTCATGAAGGCGCACTGCCCACTCTCCCACTCACTGGTGTTGCACGGTCATGCAGATTTCCTATCTAGATAAGTGCCTGTTCACTCCAGGTAGAGACAGACGTCACTGACTTCACATGGTCCAGGGAAGTTCCTTTCATCATAGTGCTTCGCTCGCGAGTCGGGACCGCTGACACGGCCATCCCAGATCGTCGTCACGACCTGATGTCCCAGCAACGTTCTCATCCAGAGACCGCGGTCCGGGATGCGGGCAGCGGTGCATAGCAGCAGTAAGTCGGAGTCCTGCTTGGCGATTACCTCGTACCGTACCCAGGGTGTAGTCCCGGAGCGTGCAATACATACCATTCGACTGACCTCGCCCTGTGTTTGTCTTGAACTTTGACGTCTCTCAAAGCACATCCGTGGTCTCCGATTTCCGAACAACTAACGTCCCAGCTCCAGCTAACAGATCTGAACAATGGCTCGGATCGCACTCGGCGCTCGTCGGGACGGCGACTTGGAGTTGGCTGCATGGGAGACTCGAGCGGCGCGAGGCCAGATGGACGGCCTCATCGGTCAGGGTCTTTGACTGTCTGGCTATTGAGCCTCTCGAATTCTCGGATGATGTGCTGACGTCAAAGGTACGTTTGTTCGGCCGGTCTCGGGTAACACAACTTAAAGCTCAAGTTCAATGTATGTTTCTCTTGATCAGTTCTTGCACACTGAGTCGTCGAGGACTGGGACTGGGTACATAGGAACAGTAGTAGTACAGGTCATGATGCAGGAGCAACTGGTTCAAGGGAATCGTAAATTCTTGAGCTGCGCCCCTAGCATTCCCATATCCATCCAGAGCGACAACAGGTCCACGGAGCGAGCTTCGCGTCGCTTCTCGGAATATCTCTCTGGCAACTGTCACGGCAACCTTAACCAACACTGGGCGCGGCCGAAGATCAACCCAGTCGAGTTACTGCTGTGTTTCATTCGGAACGGTCCACAGAGCCCGCGCGGCGTTGACACAGACAATAGACAACATTGTGGATGGGTATTGGAGAGCAGTCGTGCCGTTGAGGGAAAGAAACCATGGCTCAGAGTTCAAGGGAGAGACTATGTGCGATTTTAGCCGTACTGAATACAACATATATATTACATTGCATAACCACAGCCTGCCAAAAGTAACCCTTCCGAGCCTTCCGAAGACTATAGCCGACTTTCGAGCATGCATCCGAATTGGTACACAGGAAGAATGCAACCACGTCAGCGTTGTTCACTCTTTGCATCGGCACCTTACTCTGGCCTTACCGCTGTCCCTGCTTCTCTCTCCTTCCCTCCATCTTCTCTTCCTGCCTCACTGTGCTCACCGTCCCATGGCATCCCTCGTTTTCTCTGCAGTCAGTCTCTTGCATGCAATATCATGAGGAACGACAATGGCTTGCGCGGACGACCGTCGACCTGCGCAATATTACATGGACTACCTGGTACGTGACACTCAGCCTTCTACGACTATGCAGACGTCGCCGCGGGGCCTTCTGCTGTCTGCGGTGCGAGCTTCCGAGCTCACACACCCACATGTGGTTGTGTCTTAACCACCGCATGACCAGACGCTACGTACCTCGCTGCTTGTAGGCTGGCGACACTAGAACTGATCCACTTACCCTTCTACAGTGTTCGTCTGGGCCAAGTACGCGGTGCTCAAGCGGCTATGCCACGAGGATTGGCGGTACGTACCTCGCGTCTCGGATGCTATTACCATGAGCTTATTGTGTACCTGTTGTCCAGCATCTCGCAGGGCACGGCGAGCATGCTTGGGATATCAAACAGCACGAGCGGCATCTGAGGCTGCGGCTTTTCAAGAGATGACGGACCGTTCTTCAATGAGGCGACGCAAACAACAGGCATGCTGCTGCGCACAGCTGACCCAACGCTGGATTCCGGTGTGTGCTGACCTGATGACAACTACGGGATAGTGAAGGTTCGTACCTCTTCTCTGAGGCTCTACCTCTGCATGGCGTAGCAGCGTTGGCTGACCGTCTGCTCGTCCTCAAGCCGAGGCATCGTCAGATGTCTGTTCACGAAAACGAGCGCAGAAGCTGCGCCGCAACGGCCGGGTACGTACTTTTCATTTGCATCATTGCCCGTGCGCGTCAGCTGACCGTGACTCTGTCATCCCGAACACGAGAACCGGTGCAAGCTCACGATGAACATCTCGACAAGTGGCGACTCGGGAACTCACCTTTCAAGTGGAGTCGTACGTGAGGAGAACTGGTACGTGCTTACCTTGCTGCGTTTGGACTAGCGACACCACAAGCTGATTCGCTTACCCTCCAGCCTGAGAGTGCGTACAATTCGTAGTTGATCCGGTGTGCTGCCACACCGGACAGGAACGTGAACGAGCCCGAGGACGCTTTCGACCAGTATTCGAGGAAGGGCACGAACGCCGTCAGCGAGGACAAGTTGGCGAGGATGGAGATGATCAGCAGGAGCACAGTGAATGCGCAGACGGCGACGGCTCTCAACGCCATGACCGTGGCCGAAAGAGCGATGGGCGAGCCAGGGAGCCGAGCGAGTCGCTGTGCGGGCCACCCTCAAAGACGACTGGTACGTACCTTCCGCTGTCTTCCAGTGCACGCTGCGTTCTGACGAGATCTTGAAGCTCCCGGTCGAGGATTCCACTGCGAGCGGTACGAACTCGGATCACGCTCGGGTCTACTACGGATAGACACTAAATGGTACGTACCCTTTTGTGGCTCCAGCCTGAGAATTGCGCCCATCTCGAGAACGGGCGGGACGTCCACATAGATCCGGTGCGTCGACGTGTCGGCTGCCTGTAGTCAAGAGCGTGAGTACTGCGCGTCCGCGGTCGAGAACGAGGCTGGTGCGGCGTGCATGCAGCCTCAGACATAACAGGTACGTACGTACCTTCCACCGCATGCGAGCGAGGGCTGACGACGTCTCATAGCTCACCGTTCGCGGACGACGTCGCTCGAGTCTCCGCTTTGCGCTCGAGAGTCGAATCCGGTGCTCCAGACGGACTGTTCACAGTACGTATCTGCGTCAGTAACTCGAGCTGGAGTCTATTGCTCACCTTAATTACCTTCACAGCATCCGGACTCCGAGAGCTGCCAGGCTGGCATGCTTCGACGCGTCGTGCGACAGACAGTCGAGACCGGATTTACAGTGTGCGTGTGCCGAGAGCGCAGTGCTGACGTATCTTTGACAGAGCACGCAAAACAGAGCGGCATAGCGGTACGTATCAGAGCGGGCAGGCGGAGAGGCAGACGCGGTGGTGGTGGTCATGAACAGAGTCGCGGCGGACTTGTTGCACGCGCAAAGTCGTCAGATAGGCGCCGTGCTTTCCAGTCCTGCAGACCGCGTTTCTGCGGAGCTCTGTACAGTAGTTCTTTTGCAGAAAATATATGTCTTTGCCCTTGTTTCTATCGTCTGCTCAACGACTTGGAGCCCGGGAGTCGCTTTCAGACACTAGCGCGTTTGCTCCGAGCCTCGACCCGGGCGCGAGGCTTCCGCTGTACGACAGTAGAGAGTCAACGAAATATATTTGTTCTACCTACGACATAGCACGACCGCCTCGTACTCCGTGTACTCACCTAGAACACCCGCATCTCCTCGTACTCCGTGTACTCGCCCTGCTCCTCGTACTCCCTATACTCGCCCTGCTCCTC
>NW_027138023.1:0-7909 GCF_003813185.1 Lentinus tigrinus ALCF2SS1-7
ACGCACCAAGCAGCCCCATTGCTCTTCACCTTCATCTTCTCGTCCGCCGCAATCTTCGCGTTCTCCGCCACAGGCGGGAGCGCGACGTCAAACACCTTCAGGATGTGGCAGTAGTGGCTGAACAGGAGCGCGTCCGCGAGGTACCGCCCGGGACACGTCCGCTGCCCGAACCCGAACGCAAACTTCATCGGGTGCAGCAGGCTCCCGTCCGTGCGCAGCGCCTTGCCCGCGTCGTCCAGCCACCGCTCCGGGCGGAAGCTCTCGGGCTCCGGGAACATCTCCGCGTCGCGCGAGATCGCCCAGTTGTTCGCCATGATCGTCGCCCCCTTCGGGATCAGGTAGCTCTTGTAGTGGTCGTCGGCGTTCACCTCGCGTGCGACTGCCGCAGCTCCAGTCAGCAGAGCACCACGCACAAAAGAGGGAGCACGTACTGACTGGGGCGATGGACACCCATCGCAGGACCTCGCAGAGCACAGCGTCGACAAAGGGCAGGTTCGGCCGGTCTGCCATCGTCGGCAGCCTGTCGCCGCAGACCGCGTCGACCTCGGCCTGTGCCCGTTTCTGGATCTCGGGGAACCGCGCCATCGCGAGCAGGAACGTGAGCGTCGCGGACTCGGTCGCGAGCATCCCGCCCGCGTTCATCGTCACCGCGATCATGCTCGACCGGTCGTCCTTGTCCTCCGCGCTGTACACGTGCGACATCACCGACATGCGGCCTTGCTCCTGTCCGGGAGTCAGCCGGGGTGCAGAGGTGGACCCGATGTGAAGCGCACCTTGCTCTGCTGCATGATGCTCACGGTCGTCTGCGCCGTCTCGTGCAGCTGCTTCTTCCACTGCTCGCCGTACTTGATCTTCTGGCCGATCCCCGGGAGCCACGTCGGTGCCCACGAGACTGCAAAGCACGTCAGCAGCGAACCAGCGCACGAAACGAAAGCACGCACGGAAAGGAATGATGTCGAAGATCTGGTACTTGTCCCCAAGCACGTCCGCCGCAAAGTGCGCGAGCTTGTTCATCTGCTGCAGGATCGTCTCCGTCTGCTCGCCGTGGTAGCCAGTCGAGACCTTGAGGAAGACGTGTCCGAGCGAGTCGTCGATGGTCGTGTCCAGGTTCTTGCACTGGAGGTCCTTAGCGAGCGCCTGCACAAACTGCAGCGACGACGCCTCGTAGTCGCGGTCGTACTGGTGCACGGCCGAGGGCCCGATGCCCAAGTGGAACTGCTTCCGCGCGTTAGAGAAGATGTCGCCGGTGTTCATGAACGGGAGGGTCATAATCAGGTCGGAAATGTTCGCCATCTTGCGCCCGGGCTTGTCCGAGTAGTGCTCGACCTCCTTCTCGAAGAGGGCCTCGATGGCCTCGCGCGAGTTGAGGACGATGATCGTCTTGTTGAGCACGCGGTAGGTGTTGATGTCGCAGTCTGCGGAAGAGGCGGTCAGTATTTGTGTTTGCACAGGAGCAACTGCGAGCATCGCAACTGCGAAAGACGTAACCCGAGAAGGCAGGTTACACCCAAGGACGCAAGGATCTGCGTCAATGTCTGATAATGTCCCAAGCTGACGAGAGATCGCAACTCAATGCGGCGCTGACAGATTCGCCTCCCTCAGCCCGGATCTTGGCTCTAAGGTGGAGAACCTGACGCTGCGCCAACGCCATCCACTGAGGCAGTCACGCCGCCACCTGATTGCACTCTCTTAGCAGCACCGAGCTCCCTGCGGCTCCTCAGCCACGCAACGCGACACTGAGGCGGCGAAGAGGAGTCGACAGGTACTCCGGGAAAGACGGAGCTATGATGAGTACGGCAGTGCGCGCACTCTCTCCGAAGCACAGAAGTCCTGAGGGAAAGACAGGACGCAGAATGCGCTGGAGCTGCCAGAAGACAAAGTACCAGCGCTGACGGATACGAAAGATAATGATGTGGGGGAGCGGAAGACCGTGACTAGGCATATGGCAGAGAGTATTTCCTCCCCGTTGCGCCCATCTCGGGGACGCAATGAGAGAAAAGACACAGATGAAGGCATGCGATCGTGAGTTTGCACAGGAGGTACTGCGAGCATAGCAACTGCCGAGGATAGAAGACCGCAGCGCGCCCGAGGTGGCAGGTTACACCCAAAGACGCAAGGATCTGCATCAATGTCTGATAGTGTCGCAGGCTGCCAACATCTCGAAGACTCCGATATGCCAACGCAATAATGGCAGATTCGCCGCCCCAGCCCGGATCTCGGGTCTAAAGCGTAGAAGTCTCGCTGCGAGCGATGCAGATACCTCGACCAGGCACAGTGCGTCCGGAATAGCAAGCAGCCTCGCAGACCACAGTCTCACGGAGTCCGCTAGCGACCATCGACGCTGCGCCATCATCCAACTGAGGCAGAGTTGCGCTGCTTGCACTCTCAGCGACACCGACGCCGCGAGCCTCAGCCATCGCGCCGCCCCCCTCAGCTCGTCGCGCGACAGCCCAGGATCGCGCAAGAGTGCTTTGCGCAGGAGGGACTGTGTGTATAGCGACTGCGAGGGACATGAGACCGCAGCGCACCCGAGGAGGCAGGTCACAACCCAAGGACGCAAGGACGTGCATCAATGTCTGACAGTCTCGCAGGCTAATGCTGCGATGCCAGATCCGCCGCCGCATGCCCGGAACATGGCCCTAGGGCGGAGAACTTGCGCTACGAGCAATGCAGCCCATCTCGAGGCGAAGTAAGCAGCCAGCTTCCCCGACCCACAGGTTCGCAAGGTGCGCTAGAAGGCAGAGTTGCGCCGCTGGCTGGTCACAACACCCTTAGCGGCAGCGACTCTCGGCGATGTACTACCACGTACGGTGGCGGAGAGCTCTCCACGCTGTCGAGGAGGTTGCGCGTCGAGACGCGCGCTGCCAGGTGCTGGCGCAGACGGCGCGTAGAATGTGTGTACAGCAACTGCGAGGGATATGCCGACATGAAGACCGCAGCGCACCCGAGGAGGCAGGTTACGCCCAAGGACGCAAGGATCTGCATCAATGTCTGACAGTCTCGCAGGCTCATGCTGCGATGCCAGATTCGCCGCCGCCTGCCCGGATCTTGGGTCGAAGACGGCGAACTTGTGCTGCGAGCAATGCAGACGCGAAGCAAGCAACCAGCCTCCCCGAACACAGACGCAAAGTCCGCTAGGAAGGCAGAGTCGCGACGCCAGCTGCTCGCACACCCTTAGCGGCACCGACTCTCGGCGCTGTACTTCCACGTATGGTGGCGGAGAGCTCTCCACGCTATCGAGGAGGTTGCGCGTACGAATTAGGTGGGGGCTGACCGCCGCCGCCACCGCGCCGCCCCCTCAGTTTGTGGCAGCGCACAGTCGTGGCACAGCCCGGGACCGCACCCACTGCAAGAGAGGCGGGTCCCGACATGCGGCGCAGGATCGTACTCAGACGCGTATCCCCGGGAAAGACGGAGCGAGTCGCGATAAGCGCCGCAGCATACGCCCACACGCGCACTCTTTGCGAAGCATAAAGAGTGATGTCCGGAGGGAAGGACACAGCGGAGAACACGTGCTGCTGAAGACGCAAGACAATAATGCAGAGGGGGTTCGGGAGACGAGGCAGAAGAGGGAGAAGAGGGCTTTAGCCAGGACTGGCACTTCCCCCTCCGAATGCATTCACATCGCGAAGCAATGTGGTAGATAGAAGTGGGAGTGACGCGTAGCAACACGAGAACAACAAGAGGAAGATAGCCTGCGATCGAAAGAAACTTGACGCGACAAGGAAACGGACGCGAAGCAAATTGAAAGGACGATAAGCACGACGGAGAACTCACTGTATTTCTGCGACTGCTCGTGGAAGTACTTCCACTGCTCCGTGCTGGGGATGTCCTTCAGGTTGCCGACGACGGGGAGGCCCGGGGGGCCCGGGGGGAGGTGCTTGCTGCGCGAGCCGAAGATGGAGGACAGGATGGAGGACATGGCTAGGGATGTGATAGGACGAGTTGTCGGATTAGGGAGGGAGTAGGCTGAGCTGGTGTCGACGTGTCGAGGCTGGAGAGAACCAAGACGCGATACAGGACGAGCTTAAGTACGCTCACGCCGGAGGGGCCGGTGACATGATGCTCGGAGGTTGATTCGGGCGGATGGCAGTGCCTAGCTCAGCTTAGGGTCGCCGCTCAACGCAATCTGCAGCCGTCCGTCCATCCAAGTTTCACGCCAAAAGCAGCCCGCCCAGATTGCGGGGTCGCGACAAGAATAAACTGAATGGTGGACGCGAACTTTGCGAAGAGAGTGGTTGCATGGAAGAGCGACCAGGACTGTGTCCGATTCCGAAGTCCGGATAGAGAAGCTCCGCGGTCGCCAGCAGTGAGAGCAGCGCGAGGTCGATCGACAGCCTGAGGAGGAGCAGAGACCAAAGCCACGCGTCTGCGATTGGCTGGCTCTATGGGCGCGTGTGCAGATCCCATCTCGCGCGATGGCGTCACCGCTCTCTCGCCACGGCTCTCGTGCAGCTCCTCCTCGCGCACTCGATCCTTTCCCTCACGACGCGTCCGTCTCTTGCCTTCAACACTCCTCCCGCGGTCGCATCCCCACATACAACGAACGTGCACACCACTGCGCTCCAGGTACGTCCATCAACCAACTTGTCCTGCGCACAGGTGAGTCCATCCTTACTCCCCCCTGCTCCATATCGCCCGTACCACCTCTCCTCGTCCGCGTAACGACCGTACCCGAAACCTTATGCTCACTTCCGTCCTCGTAATTCGACGCGCGTTATCCTTCGCACACACTACGAACCCCTCCATTGCTCTCCGGGACATCGTCCAAGTCGCCCAGAAGCCCGTCTGTTCCTCCCATGCTACCCTCCTCTCCGACTTCTTTCTCCACCTCAACCGGCGGCACCCTCGTGTTCTCTAGGACTACTCTCGGCGGGCACAAAGGTACGTTCATTCAACTGCATCTATTGTACACGAGGTGCGTCCATCCCTCGTCTCCTCTTCCTCTTCTCCCTCCCGTATCCACCGCCAACGCGACCCTCTGCAAGAGTTTCAGATACCTGATCCCTCGGGAATCGGTACTGCACACTCCGTCGCATTCCGCACCCGCGAAGACCGCCTCACCGCAGCACAGAACATGATCAAGGAGCGCATCGACGCCCTCGTGTTCTAGCGGAGACACGTCGCTCACGGGTGCAGACGTCTTCCGCGCAGAGTGACCCGGGCTCGTGAACGAGCTCCACAACGAGAAGAGGATCACGGATGAGCAGGCTGCCGCGCATGCGCACCTCAAGATTGTTCTCGTAAGTTTCGACGGAATGGCTCCCAAGGGCCTTCTGTTCACGACATCCGCACCTTCAGGCTGGACAAGCAGCGCCGTCGTACCAGGACCGCTGTCTACTGCGCCGACAGCGTCGACTTGCACGCCACAACAATCGATCACAGCCGTGGGCCGGCACCCCTTCTCGCTTGGCTGGTATGTACCAAGTCCCGTCGAGTCTCTTCGCAGGCTATCAGCCAGCCGACATTCACGCTAACACTCTCCCCCTTCTCAGACCGACCGTCGCGCATCTTCTCGACAACGACGCAGTGCTCTCCGCTCGTCGCCGTCCTCTTCCGTGCCAAGCAAGGTGAGTTACGCATGTCATACACACGACAACATCATTGTATTATAAGCACTGACCCCGAAAACTTCCCCGTCGTCTCCGACTCTGCTCCCGCCACTCTGCCCCTCTGTCCACTTAACAACGCAGTCAAGAGTCTCGGCCGACATGCAGCTGGTACACCTAAAGCTACAGAACGTCGCCTCGACTGCTCGCCGCTCGGGAACAACCTTACCAGAACCGACATGCACGCAAGCCGGCGGCGCAGCGCACGTCGGCCGCATGCCGGCTGCATCCCCCCTCCGGTGCGTGTTTACTCCCGAGACCAAGTCCGCGTCGTCTCCGCTTCCCGTACTCACGATCCGACTGTACGCCGTCCTCGCGCGTACTATGCCATGCGCGCAGCCCGCATCGTACCAAGTGTGTGTACTAAAGAGCAAGAGCAGTACGTCAGCCTCGGAGTCCGTGTACAGGGAAGAACGAGAACGTACCCGGCGGCGCAGAACGAAGAGCACTAGGTAGGACAGCGGAGCCGTGAGTGAACACATGTACCGTAACACAGGAATATACGCACCGCCTTATCCTTCAGACGACGCGAGCGCGAGATGACGACAGACGAGTGGTCAAAGGACGACGTGAGCAGCGACAACGGAGACACAGAGAACGGACCCCTCATACCTTATATACGCCCCGTGCCCCTCCTCGGGCCGTTCGTGGACTTGACGCGATCGCTCTGACGCGTCGCACAAGCCAGCAGCCACTCCGATCCCCGGACGAGGTCCCTTCCGGGGCACGGCGCCCGTGTTGCATCTTGCTAGCCACACACTAACCCGTCACCATCGTCACCACGCAAGTACGCGAAGGGCGGCCGACGGCTTAACCATCTGCACCGCGTTTCGGTGCCATGCGCGGTGTGTTACTACAGGTCAGTCCGTACTTCGGACGTCGCCAGTCCTAAGTTAGCTTCTGATGATTGCGTTCTGATCGCGGTCGCTTGCTGCCTGGTGTGTCCCGTCCCTGTTTCACTCTACTCCTTGTGTATGTCTTCCAGCCCTCGTCCGGGTATCCATGTGCACGACAACGAGCCCAATATGTCGGAACCCAGCTGGTACGCAGAGACAGGCCGTGGCCGTACTCACTCGCTTCCTGGTACGTACCTGTTTCACCTGTGTTGCGGGCACATGCTGACTTGTGCTGTAGCTCCGGGTCCAAGTTGCGAGCCGGTCGGCTACCAGGCATGACGGTTGAGCGATCCGGACAGATTGTGCCGGTACCAGCCCGGCGGGCTGTTGACTTGTAGGTACATCGCTCCTGAGTTTCTTTGCTGTTTGCGCAGGCTTCAAGCTCAATTGTTCTCTGTCTCACCGGGCTACAGATGATTGTACAGGCTCGAATTATCGAGAGGAGTAGGTACAAAGACCACAACGGCCCGTCGACTCTTGCGAGCTAATCATTCACCGGACAAGGCCCGCTTTTCCGCATCCCAGTGGTTGCCCGTTTCCACTCGCTTGCAAGTTCCCGGGTCAGCGGTAAGTATGTGCCTGTTTCACTCGGTTCCCTTGTGTTGTCGTGCACACTCGCAGCAGCGCTCAATGCTCATTCCGAGTCGCAAGGTCACAAGTCCCTCCGGGTACCTGGTTTTGGTACCAGGCTCGACAGGGTTGCCATCTGCGCCATTGTGAGCCCGCCCAATCGGATCCTCGCTGCGAGTTGTGAGTGTTCCCACCGGCAGAGAGTCGCTATCCAGTACCCGGTACGTCTCCGAGTCGTCTCAATCTCGAGTCTCTTTGCAATCATTACTTACTCTGTCCGATTTATCAGCTTGTCGCTTTGTATGGTCTCGTGCTCTCAAGAGCACGGCTCGTCGAGAGCGCACATTCACAGAGTCTGCCTGCAAAGCGGGACTCGGATCGACTTGTACCACATGGAGGCTCAGAGCATGGTCTCCATCGCATTGTGAAGCGGAACTCAGAACTACAAGCCGACCGTCGTGACCCCATCCACCGCCATCTTGGTACGTTGCTGCCCTGGATCTGAGCAAGCGAGCTGAATATTGTCTTCTGATGCTCGTCGCTGCCTGGCTACCAATTACAGGTACGCATTTTTGACAATTGACACTGCGGCGGCATGGATTATGATACATACAGCTTCTGGGTGTGCCGGCCACAGTCTGGTACGGACTCGTGCATGTCTGAGTGTAAGACTTTGTAAACGCGACCTTGGAGCTTGCGGGAAGAGTAATGACATAGATCTTTGATCCCGGCAAGATTTGCCGGTATTCAAGGTTGGCTTGTGAGTGGACAGAGGATAGCGACGACATCCAGTGGGAATTTGATATGGTCGGAAGATTCAGAGGGGAGCAACAA
>NW_027138024.1:0-7533 GCF_003813185.1 Lentinus tigrinus ALCF2SS1-7
AGCATTCTTCCAAGTCACCAGGTACTGAAGACCCCCTCGTGATGGCTTGCGATGATTGATAATGGACTCCACTTCGTATTCTTCTTGAGAATCGACCAGGTCTGGAGGGGGAGTGACGTAGTTTGGTCCATGTTCCTTGGTCGTGTGATACGGTCGAAGGAGCGAGACGTGGAAGACTGGGTGGATGCACCACTTCTGGGGTAGGCCTAGACGTACAGTTGTGGGGCTGAGGACTTCCGTGACCGGGAATGGGCCTTCGCGCCTGGGGGCAAACTTCCTTGATGGGTATGGTAGCTGAATGTTGCGCGAGTCCAGAAAGACTTTATTGCCTTTCTGGAACGGTGACATCTTTGTCAGGGGGTGTTTAGCCATTGCTTCGGCTGCTTGGCGGTGCGAAGCGATAGTATTTTTGCTGGCATCTCGGAGCTTCCTGAGCCGTTCTTCTACTGCTGGATACTTGGACTCTATCCGTGCTGTGGGAATTGCCGGAGGGTTGTATCCGAGTAGTAGTTCGAAGGGTGTCCGATTGGTAGAACTATGCACCCTCTGGTTATGGGCGAACTCGAACTGTGATAGAAGGTTGCTCCAGGTATCTGGATGATTGGCGCAATAAATCCGGAGGGCCACCCCTAATTCCTGGATGGCTCGTTCGGATTGACCATCCGTCTGTGGGTGGTGGGCCGTACTCATGTGCGTGTGAATTCCCAGTTTGCGTCCCAGTTCTCGGAAAGTTGCTGATGCAAACTGAGGTCCCCGATCGGAGATGATGTGGTCAGGTAGTCCGAACCGTGTGTAGACGTCCTCCTGAAGAAGGTCAGCTGCTCCCATGGCTGTGATGGTCTTGTTGCACGGCGATAGGACGATAGCTTTGGTGACGTCATGGTCCACAACCACCTGGACTGCGTTATACCCATTTGACGAGGGGAGATCTGTAGCGTAGTCCATGGTGATGACCGCGAAGGGGCGAGTGTTCTGTCGATGGGGTATGGGGTGTATACCCGGATCTGTTGGATGAGTGTCGACCTTTGCTGTTTGACAGTCTGCGCAACCTTTGACATAGTTGGCCACAAACTGACGCAGGCCTGGCCACCAGTATTCTCGCCGTACCAGGTCATATGTTTTCTGAATACCGGGGTGCCCCATGACTGGTGGATCATGATACCTAGAGACAATGCTTCGGCGGAGATCGGTATCCAGTGGCACATATACCCTATCTCGGAATAGGACTAGTCCGTCGTCTTCTGTCCAATCTTCTCGGCTTCCCAAGACAGGGGATTGTCGCTGAGCTAGTAGGACAAGGGAATCCGTGACTACCTGGTCTCTTGCAGTATTCGAGCGGATCTGTTCTCGCAGATTGACATCGACCAGGTTTACAAAGAGGTTGTCCGGGAGTAGGACAATGTCTTCGTTGTCGTGGGTGCCTTTGTCGTGATCGGGTCTTCGTGAAAGTGCGTCCGCTTGAACCAGTGTGTGACCAGGTCGGTTGATGAGGCGGATGTTGTACTCCGACAAGAATAGGGCCCATCGAGCTTGTCTTCTGTTGAGGTTCTGGGCCTTGCGGAAGTAGAGGAGGTTCTTGTGGTCCGTAAGAACATCAACAGGATGTGGTGATCCTTGTAGATAGTGTCGCCATGCTTCGAGTGCCCGTATGATAGCCAGGAGTTCACGGTCGTGTACTTGGTAGTTGCGTTCCGCATCGGTGAAAGTCTTTGACAGGTATGCTATTGGGTGCCATTCGCCGTCCGGACCCTTCTGTCGTAGGACTGCACCAGTAGCTACCTTCGAAGCATCACATTCCACTTGGAATGGTTCCGCTTCTCGAGGTAAGAGAAGGATGGGGCCTCTCATAAACAGCTGCTTGATGGTTTCGAAGGCCTGGGTGCATGTGTTCGTCCATTCGAACTTTTGGTTCTTTCGGGTTAGCTCAGTGAGGGGTTTGGCAATGGTCGAGTAAGAAGGGATGAACCGGCGATAGAAGTTGGCGAACCCTAAGAACTGTTGGACTTCACGTATGGTCTTCGGTACAGGCCACTTCTCAATTCCATCGAGCTTGACCGGGTCCATGGCTACGGTACCGTCCTTGAATACCGCCCCTAACCATTCTACTGAAGTTCTTTCGAACTTGCACTTTTCCGGTTTGAGGAATAGGTCATGCTCGATCATACGGATGATTAAGCGGATAAGACAGTGTCTATGCTTGTCTCGTTCTTCCTTCTTGGTGTGGATGAGGAAGTCGTCCATATAATTGAGAAGCCACCCTTCGGCTAGAAAGTCCCGGAAAATGTCATTCATGGCTGCTTGGAACGTAGCCGGAGCATTGCACAACCCAAAGAACATGACTGTTGGTTCGTAGAGTCCTAAGGGTGTCTTGAACGCTGCCTTCCATTGATCCCCATCGCGAATCCGGATGTTGTTGTACCCGGCCCGAATGTCAAGTTTAGTGAAGAGGGTAGAGTCCTTGACTTGTTCGATGAGACTGCTGATGAGGGGTAAGGGGTACACATTTTTGATTGTGCCTTCATTGAGCCGTCGATAATCCTGTACTGGTCGTAGCTTTCCATCCTTCTTTTTAACAAAGAAGAATGGAGAGGCCATAGGCGAGGAAGATTCGCGGATGTAGCCCTTTCGTAAGTTGTCTGCGATGAACTCTTGTAGTGCTTCCCGTTCCATCGAGGACAGTGGGTAGACTTTACAGTCATGAGGCTTGAAGTCGGGCTTGAGCTCTATCGCGTGGTCATATGGCCGCGATGGAGGCATGCGTTCCGAGGCCTTGTCGTCGAATACTTGTCGATAGGGAAGGAGGTAGTCTGGGACCAGTTCTTCAAGGGGTTTCTTGGGTTTAACCTTGGCTGCCGCCGCAGCTAAGTCCACTGATGTGGACTGCCGGGCTACTAGGAACTGCTCGATGTAGTGGTCGGGGTCGAGATTCTGAAGGGATTCCTGTGCGATTAATAGCCGTTGTATGTGGAAGTCGGGGGAATGTGAAGGTCGCTCTTCTTCCTCTTGTTCCGGAAGCGTAAACCCAAGCCATTCTAGAGCTGGATCTCGTCGAATGTATGCCTCTAGTGCCCCCAGAAGGGGTGGTGGTTCTGGCATCGGTGCGAGTCCCCATGCTGGTACATCAGTGGGTGGTGATGTCCTGCGGGTAAACTCTCGTTCCTTCTGGGCCCGTTTGATGGTGCGCAGAGAGAATGTGAACCGCCCTGTCGCAAAGTCAACGGTAGGGTTGTATCTTCGGATCCAGGGCATCCCAAGGATAACGTCGTTGACTCCTATTTCGGCAACATAGAAGTCAGTAGGGAAGGATTGTCCAGCAAAAAGGAAGTCTCCTTCGATTCGTTCTGTGATTTGCCCTGATGTATTGATTGTGTTGTCTGCATTCCTAAATCGGAGGGCGACTGGTAGCCTCGTGGTAGGGAGCGCGTGCTTCTTCACTAACCGAGAGTGAATGATGCTGACATCAGCGCCTGTGTCGAACAGAGCGCTGACTCCGACGTCTTTTGATCCGGACGGGCATCACACAAATCCTTCGAGGGTAAATGTCTGCTTTCGAAGTGATCCTGTTGCTACATGTGCGATGTTCGTGTCCGTACTAGAACACAAGTCCGTCGTCGGTTCGGCTTGCGTGACTAAAAACCCGATACACTGATGTCTGTGGCTTGGATCACGTTTGCGGTCCCTGCCACCGTGGTATCGGCAAGGTCATCATCTTCTTTGACCTCTCGAATACATGCTGTTGGGCGAGTCCGTTCCTTGCGAAGCGGACAAGCTCGAGCAATGTGCCCCGGTTTCTTGCACTCAAAGCAGAGTCCCTCTCTACGTGCCTTGTCACATTCTTCCTTAGAGAGAGGCTGTGCTTGGGTGGCATTGATCCAGGGTGTCTCAGTTCATCGGCTATTACCGGTTCAACGCCCGCTTCGTCCGGCTAGCTGGTTTAGGGCACGGTTGCTGTGCCACTTGTGGTTAAGTTCAGTGGCACGGCTGGCCCATTCCATGAAAGTGGCAGGAGCTGGGTGAGTGAGATTGATCTGTTCGCGCAGTTGTCCTGGCAATTTCATCTGGTAGAGCAAGACTAGGGCTTTGTTGTCTCGAATGCCGGACCGATAGGCTAGGCGGGTGAACTCTGCGTTGAACTTGTCAATGGGTTCGCGGGTATCCCAGGTGAGTCCTTGAAGAAGGATCCCAGAGTCTGCTTCCTCTTCGATTGGCCCAAACGTGCTGAGGAAATCCTCTTCGAAGGCTTGCCAGGTGATCCAGCGGCCTGCCCGCATAGCATTTTCAGTGATCAGTTCTCGGTACCAAGCGGTAGTGTCTCCGAGGTAGGAGAGAGCAGTAACCACTCGTAGCTGATCACTTGCATATGCGTCTGGTTGGGAAGAGAAGAGGAGGAACAGGTGGTAGATGAATCCTCGGGCTTTGCTTCGGTCTCCTTCGAAGGGCTCGGGGGCCTTGATCTTAGCTCGTCCTCGAGGTACCATGCCTGGTACTGGTTGTTGAAGGTCAGGAGGTCCTCCTGGTAGTCCTCCACCAGGTGGATCTCCTCCTGGCCCTCCGGGGAATCCCCCTCTTCCTTGGTCTGGTTCACGAGCTCGTCTAGAAGGATTGGCAGAAGGTGGGTCTGGGTCCGGGTCTGGCGGAGGAAAACCTCCGCTGCCACCTGCTGGACCTGGGGCAGCAGATGACTG
Organism: Lentinus tigrinus ALCF2SS1-7; assembly: GCF_003813185.1. NCBI lineage: Eukaryota > Fungi > Basidiomycota > Agaricomycetes > Polyporales > Polyporaceae > Lentinus > Lentinus tigrinus. Next base: position 4,686 of record NW_027138024.1, read on the forward strand.
GAAGGCTCCCCAAATACCGCTGCCAGTTGATGTGTGACTCTTGCCCATTGGAAAGCGTGTAGATATACCACTGACCCCCCAAGCGCCCGCAGGAGCTGTTCGATCTGCCTGGGAGATTGATTCAGCGTAATTTGTAAGCACTCCTCCCATTCTGGGGTCTGTAAGTGAAATGGTCAGGTCAGGGGTTCGGACGGGTAGAGTTCGGGGAGGTTCTGCCCGCTGTGTAGATTCGGCATGGGTTCTTGCAGGTTCTGTGTATGTAGCGGACATTTGTGCAGGACTGGGGTTCCGAGGTGGCTCTGGTTCGTCTTCGTCCTCGTTGTGTGGTTGCTTCTCTGGTTCTGGCTCTGGCTCTGGAAGGCACTCGGGCTGCTTCCCTTGTTGCCGTATACTAGGTTCGGGATCTTCTGGGTGCCAGCAATATTCCTCGTAGGCCTGATAATCTCCGGGCTGTGCACCAGTCTTCTCTAGAAATTCTTGATATGTGGTTATATCCCCGGCCTGGTTGCGATGCTTGCTTCCTACTGTTGGTCTTGAAGTGTGACTGGGTAGGATTGCAGATGATAGTTCTTGTCTGTTGAGGCGATTCGGACACGGTTGAGCGGTGCACCGTACGTAGTGCTTCGGACTATCCTCGTATCTGTCCTCTGGCGGTCGTGCAAAATAGAGATGTGGTAGATTGTAGCACGGGTAATCGTCTGGTTTGAGATCAGAGACTGAGCGTTCTCGGTTCATCTAGAAACTATTCGACTGTTCCTCGTAGGTGTAAGGTATTTCACCCTCTTGATGATAGTCGATGAAACTTGTGATGACTCGAGTTGCTGCGTGTAGGTCAGTGAGGTGCTGGGCAATCTGCAACTGTTCTACTCTGCTGAGTGTAGAGTCGCTGACTAGTGCGAGGGAGTGTCTGATGCGATTGTGGATCCACCGGAGGAGGTATGCGACTTCGTCCGATGCGTTGTCGAGGGTTGGAAGTTCGTTACTGTATTCTGTGGTAGAATCCTCACTAGGATATGCGGTCACAGAGTCTTCACTGGGGTTGTTCGAGCTTTGCGGTCTTCTCGTCCACTGGAGTGGTACTGTAGGGAGGGGTCTGTCGAGGTAACTTTGCCTGTATGGCCCGGGGATTACAGGGATGTCGGTGGGTTCGTGTGCAGTCTGCGTAGCTGGACTTGGGTTCGATGGACGTGGGTACGGTGAGATCGGTTGTCTCAGGACGTCCGGGGTGGGGAATGATTCCTCGGGGAACCCTAGGGTGGACGTAGATACTGGAGTAGAGCCTCTGCTCTCGTGCTGGTTCTGTCGGCGACGATGAAAGTGTGGAATGCGCAAAGACAGTCCGGTTCTTTGCATGAGTCGGTGCACTAAACCGTTACGAGGTTGTGCCATTATGGAGTTTTCGACCTAGTGTTACAGTGGACCTAATGCGTTACGAGCGTTAGTACACCGCACCCTATACCCTACCTTAGTCTTAGAGAAGACAAGACGCTAATCCGACGAGGACTAGGAGCGGAAGTGTTGCGACAATAACAAGAGCAAGGGCCAATAGTCTACAGACCATTGGCAGCTAATGTTATTGAACGAAGGGTAATTGTACGAGGAATACAAGAGGTCGAAAACTGGGGAATGTGTCCTACATGAGGGGTCTTTATATACTGCTAGCGTCGAGGCTGTACGGTGGAGTATGGCCCTTGTGCTAGTGGAGTAAAGTGGTGAATGACGAAATGACTAGTGGAGCTAAGTGGAACTGAGTGGAGAAGATGAGTAAGGAACTGGAGACGAGTGGAGTAAAGGCATATGAAGGTGGAGATGGGTGGAGAGACAACCTAGTAGTGGTTATCTAAGGAAAAGGTAAGTCCGTGCGGTTAGTTGTGCTAGACCAGAGCCGCTATAGTACAGTAGCACGACGAAGAAGTGAAGCTAGTCCATGGTAGTAGTAGACGATCAAGAGCATACCGGTTGTAACACAGGACATATGTGACATTGCGAGGACGACACAGTCCCAGTCTGCGCTTGGAGGCGCCTACCCGGTCGCAGCGAGTTGGACTTACCTAGGCATATGCGATCACGCAACCACACCCTTCAGAACCCACCTTGTGTTCAATGTCTTTCCACCAAATGTTCGCGTCCGACCGGGATGAGTTAGCTTTGATGATTGCTCGATATGCCAAGTCGGAGCTTCACGGTCGGTATGCGAGATTACAATCTGAGGTTGTTGTACTGATTCGGAAAGGCTGAACATGAGGCAATGAAAGGAAAAAAAGATAGCCAGATGCACAAGGTGAGGGAGAGACTTAGACGATGGAGGCTTAGCACAAGGTGATATAGTTCCGGCGCAGGACACCACGCGCAGTGTGAGAGGAGCGTGGGGAACAAACTATCGATGTGGATGTTTGCGATTACGAGTGCTTACTGCCAGAGAGCGCACTGTTCCCCCGGGCCCTTTGCACAACCTCCCGACTGCTTTGTCGCACACTCACCCTATGCCACGGCACTGTCAAATATATTTTTTTGCTCTAATGCACACGTCAGGATCATCGTGAATATGTCCACCACCACGAAGCCGTCAGACATACACCTGCCGAGTCTGAGATCACACCTGGTCACGGCTCTGATGGCTTTATCTCTACCTCAACGTGCATGCCGGCTGTTAGGACTATGCGCACAAGTCGAACTCCGAAGGGAAGTCCAAAGTCCGAAGTCCGAAGGTGCGCGGGAATGAAGACTTTGGTGAAGTTATTGACCAACGCCCGAAGAGTCGTTGATGTCTTCAATTTGCGGAAGTCCGACAAGAGGCTCCGGAGTTTATACCGGAGCAAGCTACGAATAAGAGAGTCAAGCAGAGAGT
>NW_027138025.1:0-7319 GCF_003813185.1 Lentinus tigrinus ALCF2SS1-7
AATCCATCGCAGTTCGCCGACAGTAGGAGGGAGAGGGCCTGGGTTTGCGAGGCCAACTCCGCTACATCCGGGTGTCCGGGGCAATGCTTGTGGAACTTGCGTAAGAGGTCTGACCATGAGACAGGTCTTCCGTGCGTGTCCTTTGCTGGTGTCCGCGCATCCCACAAGCCGGCGGTCAAGACGGATCTGAGCTGACGCCAGTAGTGCTGAGGTTTGGATTGCGCCATAGACGACCCACTCGGAAGGAGCCTTAGCTTAGCAGAGGGCGGACACGTTTGACAGCGGAGGAGTGACGAGGGTACAAGTGAAGCTGTGACGTAATTGGTACGACGTATGAGGTGGACGAGGTGGACGAGGACGAGGATGACGAGGACGAGGAGGCAGCGAGAGGGTATGACACTACTTCATGTACACTATTAATGGCCTTGTTGCTGCGCCTTCAAAGTTAAGTGTAGATTCAATACCCCACTATTGATCAGGTAAGTATCGGTAACAAACAGCACTATCTGTCCACGTAATAGCAAGGGCCCAGTTTGGGTAGGTTATGTCCATATCAGGTATGCTACGGTCTCTACCGGCCGGGTGCTCCAACAGGCCGCCCTTCTCTCCCTCCGCGCCCCACCGTTCACGACACGCACACGCACGCTCGAGCTTCACCTCCACTGCAACCGACCGCCGACAAGACAGCACCGCGCATGCGCTCCTCTGCCGAGCACAGAGGGAACACGTACCTCTGCCCAGGCTGCCGCTCTCCCGCCACCGTCGCGTGCTCTCCGGCTCTCGCTCCGCACCTGAGTCCTGCAACAAGACCGGCGTGGTCAGTCCAAGCTTTGTACGCTAACAGACGAAAGCGTACTGACCTGATCGCGACTCGTTAGCCCCCTACGACGGGGTTGATATGCGCTGACGAGAACGGGTACTACGGCGAGTAACAAGACAAGGACTACAGCAATGCTGACGACGACGACGGCGAGGACAAGGACCAGGGCAGCCTCTGGGACAGCGAGGGGAGCAGCAACGGTCATAGGACTCGCAACAGGTGAGACGCGCAGAGGCAGGGGAACGCGCTCGAACGAACACTTATCGCGTAGTTGCTCCGTGGGGATGCAACCCCGCGCGCCCGTGCCCACCCGGACCGCGGCACCTTGACTTTGCTGTTCCAGCGCTCGGTGAGCAATTCGTGAAGATCAGACTGTTACGTTCCACTCACCCTCGTGTTCTAGGTCAGAGGTCTTGACGTACAGAACCCGCATAGTCGCCAATATCAGCCTGCCACGGCCATCGTAAGTGTATGCCAATGCCATCCGCTCTCGAACGTTGATTGAACTCACCTCTCTTCCAGCCTGGCACCATCGTTGTGAATGCCGGTGACCTCCTGGCGCGTTGGAGCAACGACGTTCTCCGCTCGACGCTGCACCGAGCGGCGAGTGGTCGCACCCCCGGCGAAGGCGATCAGCGAAACTGAGAGCATTACCCCAGCTCGGCAGTCGATTGCGCTCACCCGCTCACAACCCGCGCCTATCTCCTGCAGCGAGACCGGTATATGGTCAGTCGAGTGGCTACCCGCTGAGAGCCGATAACATACATACTTACCTCCACGCATCAGGTGAACACCACAGGGTCGGCGACGGTCACAGCGGGCGTCGGGGCCGCGTACGGGTGCAGTTGACATGCGCCGAGGACGACGACGAGGACGACGAGGACGACGTTCGCATGGACGAGAGCGAGAAAGAGGACGAGGACTGGGGCAGCGAACGCAGTGGGGGACCGGAGCCTGCGGTCGCCCATCCACGCTCGCACAAGTACTTATCCGCGTCCAGCGCACGACAAACACACCACGCGCCGCTTCGTGCTCGGCCCTCGTCTCGCACACTCGACGGCGACTTGGCCAGCGCCGTCCCCAATCCGGCTGCCAGGACCCGTCGCGTTCTGTCGCCATCCCGGTAAGTCCCAGTCCCCGCCGCCTTCCTCGTAACCGCGACAGAGCTCAGAAGCGCGGCAGGTCTCCGGCAGGGGATGCGCCCGAGCACGCCCCGTTCGCTGTTCGGTACGGTACGCCCCTTCGTGCTGTTCGTGTACTCTACTCCACTACTAGCATATGTCGCGCAGTGTAGAGTACATCATCTCAAATTGAATGTTCTTTTTTCAGACCTCACGAAAGCGCAGTGCGCTGTGAATACTGACCACTGCTCACCGTTATGCAGGTGTGCATGTCCAGACAGCAGAGTCGATCTCGCCGGACCCGAACGGCGGCTCGCATCGCACTTTGGACCTCGCAACGTCCGAGGGTTCACACATTCACGTCCACGCCAGCTCAAGCTCCCGGGTTCCGACGCTCGGGTGTAATGTAAGTTACAGGATCAAGATGCACGGACGGCTACGTCGGGCAAGGAAACGCACAGTGACGCGTGCGTGCATGTGCATGAGGACAGCGTCCGCCACGCAGCTCGACTGGGATTCAGACAGCAAGGACTGCTCAAGATGGGTGGGTGATACATACCGGTTGTCTGGATTAGACTGACTACGGTGGGTGTCGCGCCACGAGCGCAAGCATAGGTCATTCCTCGTTGCTGATCGCAACCCGGACCGAGGCTCTGAACTGGAGTGTCACGATGTGCAGTGTGAGTGCTCCGTCGGCAGCAGTCGCCATGCTTCCCGCTTGCTGACTCGAGTATCTGGCCGTCCGAACGTGGCACGCAGGACTTTGGTACATTCAAGTCATAATCAAATCTGGTATGTACACACGCAAATACAGCCACGATCACAGGTTCAACGGCCCACTAGCGACTATGCGTCTCCTCCCGATTCGTCCGCAATCGGTCAGGGGCCCTTCTCACCGACGAACTCATCTCCTGCCTCTCTCGCGATCTCGGGCCTGCCCTCACAGGAAGCCGACACATTCTCCGCCGTAGCTCACCCTCCGGCCTCCCGAACAACAAGCCTGTCAATGGCAACGGCAACGGCACAGCCAGTCCCGTGTCCTTGCCAGCCCTGCACCCGCCTGCATGGAGACCTTCCAGCGCGAGCCCGATCCCTCGAAAGCGCTACACCGTCGCGCTCGGCACGCAGATCATGGCTCGCGACCGCCCTTCTTCTCTTCCTCTCTTCCTCGCCTGTATCCACGTTCTCCGGGCTCAACGACCAGAGCGCAGACGAGTCTGACGGGGTGCACGAGGAGACAGTCGGAAAGCCCTCCAGGCGGCACTGCGTCAGGACACAGCGCGAGCCTCCCAGCGCCGACCTCGCCCTCTTCTTCTTCCTCTCTGAATGGCGAGTCCAAGACGGGCGGGAGACGTGTGCGCCCGCAGTCGATGTACTCGTATGCGCGGATGACGTCCCAGGCGATCTCGGCGCCGTCTCCGATCACGCCTCTGAACGTCCGCCTGCGGTCGCGCTCGATGGATCGCTTTGGTCTTGGGCTGTCGGACTCAGGCTCGGGAGCGGCCATCCCGTCAGACCGACGTCAGGCAAGTTCGTCGACCCGCTCGTCACCCGGAGGCAGGCAAAGGAGGCGTAGAAGAGTGTGGATGTCCTCGCGAGCTTTGTGCTCAAGTTGTGTCACCGAATGCGGCGATAGTCCTTCGACACGGGCGGGAGACGCATTCGAGCAAGGCTCGTTCGCCGTCCGGTACGCACCTAATCTAGTCTCTGTCCATGTAGCACTCTCTACTAGTACATGTCGCACAGGTAGATGGCTCAGATCTGAATCCCTTTCCTTAGCCCTCGAGACTGCGTTCACACTCGGACTCAAGAGATGTGATTATGGATATCGCGCTCGCAGGTGAAGCAGCTGTCCATCTCAATCCGCCTGACCCGAACGGCGGTTCGCGTCAAGGATTCAGGCGTTCACGTTTGCATGGCATTCAACGGCATCATCTTCCTCAATGGGCCGCCGAAGATTCGACGACCCAAGGACTATGGTGGTCCCAATATCATGGCTCCCAACATGCACGTCCCGCCGTCATTTCCACCAACGTACCAGCGGATTCTGCAAGCAAAATCTTGGGTTCCGATGCTGCACGCGCAGACTGGCATCCGTGTTCGGTATGCGTCTTGAACCTGTTTCCACTCCGCTCGCGGCTGACACTCGCGCAGATCTACCAAGTAATGATGAACCGACCACGCTTGCTGGCATGACACGGCCATGGAAATTTCCTGTCGAGGTAAGTAGTATCTGTTCTCTTGGGACAGAGGTAGACGTCACTCACGGCGTCCGGCATGGTTCCCGTTCGGAGTACTTCGCTCGCTCGTCGCGACACAGGCCAGAGTCATGCCAGGACACGGCATGCGTGATGTTCTCGTCCCGAACGGGCGTGTGGCCGGCTAGAGATCGTATGTCCTTCTCGTGCCCAGGTGTAGCCTTGCAGTACACAATAGATAGTACAGTACCACGCCGCTGACTGTCACCTCTGCAGTGCGTCCATCCGAAGGAAATTGCTAGTAACCGCCGAGTCCACGCACATCCATGCACTCCGAACATGCAATCGCCCAGCTCCAGTCATCAAGTCGATCTCGACGGATCCGAACAGCTGCCTCAAAGCACACTCGCTTGTCGCTCGTTGCGACGGCGAGCACAGGAGACTCTGGAGACTTGAGCCCGAGGCCGTGCCGGGCCAGGAAAGGATGGGATCATGCCATAAGGAGCCATGCTGGGAGGGTTGCCCAGCATGTATCGGTTATCAACAGGCTCTGCCTTGACGTGAGGCTGCTGTGGTACCTGATGGACGGCCTCGTGACTCGTCGTCAGTCAGGATCTTCAACTCTCGAGCTCTCGGTTGACGCACTAACATCGGGACCCGGACACGGGGTACGCATGTGCGGTTGCCGGTCACCTTGAAGCTCACACCCGTATGATTCACCCAATAGGTCCATTCGCTGTCTGCCCATCCGCTCTAGAGATTGGGACGAGGGGCCGCAAGTCCTCAGCACGTCAATCTCGCTCCGAGTCTCCACTGTGCTGGGGCGGCCCTTTGAGCACGGCTGCCTGCACTCTCACTGGCAGGTGAGATCTTCGCCTCCCGGATGAGCTTGTATAACACGGATCCTGGAATCTTCTTTCAGTTGCCGATAACGCGAAACTATTGTGCAAACCTTAACTAACACTCAGCGCGGCCGAGCTCAATCCGGACACGTTCCCAGAGCGTAACTACCCGAGACGCGCACGCAGAATTGACACGGACGACTCGACAGTGGACCCCGGGAATATTCATGACAACTCAGAGGACAACATGACCGTCTCCAAGACCGAGGATGCGGGCAAACCGGTTGCGCGATGGAGGGACAGGTACCACTGTGTAGCTTGAGGGATAGACTAACCTGAAGTATCTCCGAGTTTACAAATAGTACCCGTTGAATTGCATAACCATGGCCTGCCGAATGTAACCCTCCCGAGCACTATAGCCTGAGCCGAGTTGCGAGCATGCGCCCGAACGGGGACGCAGCGTGAGCACGTTGGCCTTGTTTGCTCCTCGCACCGTCACACCCTGCCTCTCCGTTCTCCTTCCTCCCATCCTTTCCCCTGCCCCACCCAGCTCATCACCCATGTCCGAGTGTCCTGCATTCTCTGCGCCGTCTCGCTGCCTTCTTTCACGCAGTGAAAGGGCATAATTGATCTCATGTGATAGAATACGACTATTACATGAGCCTATCTGGTACGTGACACTCAGAGCTTCGACGACCACGCAGACGTCTCCGCGAGACCTTCTGCGCTTTAACCATCGCATGTCCTGACACTAGTCCCCGCAATGCAGCACCTCGAATGGTTCCAGGGCCGCTTCGTGCTATCAGTGTTTTTGTGAGATCGCATGCTCCGAGCTGAAGGTGTATATACTTGTCTTCTGGCATCTGCAACACGTCGTCAGCTCGACGAAGACGTCATATGCCATGAGCGAGGCTGGCATCCGCAGGGCAAGCAGCTGCTCGAGGTCCACGGAGACATCTGGTACGTACCGAGTCCTGCTCTCTTCCGGCGTGTAGCGAGTCCTGATGACCTCTTGTAGCTCCCGAATAAGAACTCCGCTCTATACCCGGTGTAGTTGAGAACAATCCTGAGGTGAGTGGTACTCGAATATCTGTGTCGGCGATCACTTACGACGTCTTGTGCAAAGCTCCCGGATGACATGCTCGAGTCTTCCCCCGGTGAGCAGATGTGCAAGGGCTCGCGTCAACTGGTACGTACCTTCTCCTGTGTTCCGGTGCACACTCAATCCTGACGACATCTTGTAGCTCCCGGATAAAGATCGCGCTCCGAGCGGCGCATGCTGAACTCGGGCTGCGTTCGACTCGGGCTGTGGACGGTACGTACCTCGAACCTGCTGGCAGGATGTCTGGACAAATCATGTAGTCAGGAACGGTGAGTACTCGGTATCTATGTCATTGAGCACTTACCGCGTCGTCTCGTGCACAGTGACTTTCGGACAACGTTGCTCGAGTTCGCATGTCACTCAAGTGCGCCCTCGGACTATGGGTGAGCGGCTGCCCAAGGTTCGAAGACGTCCGGTACGTACCTTTTGCTGTCTTCTGTTGCGCACTGCTGAGTCCCGACGACAGAGTCTCCGCTTCTCGGGCCGCGCGCGGATCCGGACAGATGTGTCGGCAACCTGTAGTCGAGAACGGTGAGTGTTCGTATAGTATCTATGTCGGCGGGCACTTACGTTGTCTCGTACGTGGCTTCCGGACGGTGTTGCTCGAGTCGCATCTCACTCAAGTCTGCCGCAGGACTATTGGCGAGCCTGAGGTTCGCGTCTTCGAGGGTAACTGGTACGCACCTTCTGCTGTGTTCCAGTGCGCGCCGAGTCCTGACGACCACTCGTAGTTGCTCGAGCTCTGTACGGTGCGTTCCGGGTCCACGCTCAGGTCACGCTCGGGTGGGCGGAACATGAACCCAGGTGAGTACTGTCCGCTGGATGTGATACCGGTGGGTGCTGACGACGTCTCGTACACTAGTAGCTCCTGGGCGCGGCTTGCCAGTCTTTGCCTCGAGCTTCGCCCTACTTAGGCAGGACTAATGACGGTACGTGCCCGCGTTAGTGATTCTCAGAGCATTGTTGTACTCACCTGATTCACCTGAAAAATTCGCCAGGCGTCCGGACTCCAAGTGAGGTGCTCGCGCAGCGGACCCGGTGAGCTGCATCGGAGACGGTGAGTCACTATTCCGAGACTCGAGTGCACGGTCGGACTTGAGACTAATTCTATCTTGCAAAGCGTGCGCGACCGGTGGTGAGTGCCAGCAAACTTCGCGCGTCGTTTGAGAGGCAATGGTGGTGGTCGCGAACGAAGCCGCGCACTTGTTAGGCGCCGTCCCGGACACAGAGTTCGCG
>NW_027138026.1:0-1629 GCF_003813185.1 Lentinus tigrinus ALCF2SS1-7
CACACCGTCACCCCCCCGCCTTCCTCTACCCGCTCTATGCTGTTCTCCTCCAGTCCGCAGTTCACAAAACCTATTCCCATCACACCCGGCACAGTCTTCGTGCTATTCCTGCCCCACATCATGCATTCATCACACACCACTGACCCAAGCCAGTAATGCGGTGCCGATTCAGCTCCCACACGCCTTTCTCCTCCATAAAATACCTTATCAAACCAGTATCTCAGCCCAAAAATGGTAAGGGTGAACCCTAGTTTGAGGTTGGGGTTACCCCATTCTAGGGTTGGGGTCACCGCCAAATCTGCATCCCTGGCATCCCTGGATGCTCTCATAACCCTAACTTCAATAAATTCCTAACACTCTAACGCACTAACCGCTAACTTCAATAAATTCCTAACACTCTAACGCACTGCCCTACACTCCATAAATTCCTACACCTTCAACTCTTACACACTTTAACCCATAGCCCTATTATACGTAATCTCTGCTATAATACTATAGCTTTACACATACACAATCATCATAACATACCTACACTATCACCAACATTATTTCACATACACCACTCATCTAACTACATCCATCTACTACCTGTTCTGCCCTTAGTCAATCTGCAATTAACTCAAGTCCACGTACATATTGCATGCCCTATCCACTTGGTTCTTCATCAACCTCTGCCATACTCATGACCACATAGTTAATCACTCCACCAGCATGTATAGACAGTGCCTGGCCTTCACAGTTACAGACTTGGCAAATGGAGGCACAATGCAATTAATGCAGTCAACCTCTCTGCTCAGACTTGATTGCTAGGTGACATGAATCACATGGGTTTATCTTTGTCAATATTGCTTTGACTGCCATCATTACACATGTGTTGCATCAGCAGAATATATATATACAAATGTCTCACCCTTGTCACCAAATTCTAACCACCTGTTAATAACTTACAGTTTTGCCACTTTTTGCAACAAACCTCACTTTTCGCATTTGGGCAAGTTTATATTGACCATATTTCAATAACTAATCATCATTATCTGGTCAGACTAGTACCATTAGAAAGCTCTACTTAATGCCTACAGATGACGGAATAAGTGCACAGACATGTTGCTGCAAGCACTCTGACTTTCCGCATTTGGGCAAGTTTATATTGGCCTTACCTCAGTAAGTATTTGTTGTTATCTAGTAAGACTAATACTATTAGAAAGTCCTTATTCATGGCTACAAACTCATAACAAGTCAACATAAGTGCTCACAATCACACCCTGCCACTTGAGCATTCTGAGAATCATGTGACCTATCTATCATGTGACTCCAAAATGCTCAGTTTGAGCATTTTGAACATCATGTGACCGCTTAATCATGTGACTCCAACATGCTCAAACTGAGCATTTTGAACATCATGTGACCCCAAAACCTCACTTTGAGGATTTCTGCTAGGTGGCAAGTCAAAATCTCCACTGGTTCTGCTCATAATAACATGGTAAGGGTGTCATCTGGTAGCTATGAAGCATTACTATCAGACTTCCAGCCTTGCCATCAGAATCTGACCAGTGCTTGAGGAGCTATAGGCTTGCCACCATTGGTAAGGAGCCTGACTTTCCGCATTTGGGCAAGTTTATATTGGCCTTA
>NW_027138026.1:4909-7029 GCF_003813185.1 Lentinus tigrinus ALCF2SS1-7
GATTGAAGACTTCAAAGGGATACTCCAACAGTTGAAGCCTTCTCTTCCAGTCAGTCACCAGTGAGCGCAAAGGCAAGAAGACAGCAGTGATCTTGTTGGTCTCCAGCATAGCTGCGGTTGCAACTACTGCACTCTTGCCTGAGCCAGTAGGCAGGATAACCACCAAGTCCTTTTGCCAAGCGACTGCAGCCATAACTGCCTGCTTCTGACCCTCATTGCGCCACTGAGCATCATTCTTTCTCAGCACTTGACGGAGTGCCTGCAATGCATCTTCTTCACTTGGCATGGGTCCTATATATTGATATTAACATAGCACTGACTGCACGTATTATGAAAACTCACCAACAGGCATGTCAACTGCTATGGGCGCAAGAACTGAAGCAGGGATGGATGGTGGCAAGGCTGAAGAGGGACCAGGGACAGGGACTTGAGCAGTATCTGACCTATTGGTAGCAGGTCTAGGCTGTTGAGGGACACTTGGTTGTACCCTGACAGCAGCAGGAGGGGCAGCAGAAGGGGCAGCAGGAGGAAGGGGGACACGAGGGGGAAGGGGAGCAGGAGGGGCTGGATGGGGGTCATGATACATGTCATCAATGTTGTGCTCTGCAGATAAAGTTCATATGGCAGTTGTAATATATAACTGATCAAAAACTTACCATCTTGACGAGGCACCTGCACACCCATCATTTGCTGCAACTGACCAAGCAACTGAGTCTGAAATGTTTGCAAACTGGCAATAGTCACTTGAGTCATAGCCTGTTGCATGGCAGTGAGCTGTGGCTGCAGCTGTGCAACAACCAAACCAGCAAGAGCCTCAATATCCACAGCCACTCCAGTTGGAGCCTGAGGACGAGGGGCAGGTGGTTCAAAGTAGCGGCGTAGAGACTGCCTCAATGAGGTGAGGTTCCCCCCTGAAGGCACATTAGCTACTTCATGCACAGAATAAATATATGCAACTCACCAGGAACCAGCTTGAGAGCTGCATGCCAGCGCTTGGATGTGGCCAGAAATGGTTTGATGTAGTCTTCAGGAAGACCAGTTGCAGCCAAGTTGGTAACACCATATCGCAACCAGTCTACACGATGGGAGTGTCCTGCTTGTGCTGCATCTGGGGTCTCCAGCTCCTCATCCAGATACATCTCCTCCAACCCTGCATGATGTCGACGGAAGGGTGTAGAGACCTGCCGCCAGTCACGAACACCAAGGGGACAACCAATGTAGCGGTTGGTCCACGACTTCATGGCATTGGAGAGGTCATCACCAGTGAAAGGCTTGTCGTAGTTGGTGAAGAGGAAGTCCTGGTAGAGGCCCTTTACCTTGGCATTCTCTGGAAAGAGAACACTGGCACAGAGCTGGGCAAATGGACGGCAAATGGCCTCTTTGTAGACGAGCATAGCACCAAGAGAGGCATTGAGGGAGTGGGGAATGACACGGTCATGGCCTTGAGCAGCGCGCATCTTGTGGTATGTGCGCATGAGAGCAATGTGCCCATCGATAATGCGCAGAGCTCGGAGCATCCCTGCTGGAGTGTTGACACAGGGCATGGCAGTAAGCTCAGTCGTCCGGCCAGGGGCACCACAATTCATCTCCACTTGCACAAGGCAGAGAAGATTGAACTGAGTGTAGGTGGTAAGCCAGATGGAGAGGTTGACAGCATTCCAGATGACTTTTCCATCCTCAATGTCAATCACGAAGCGCTCACGCAAAGCAGGGGTATCTAGAATATGCTGAGCGAGGCGATCAACAGGACCAAGCACTGGGCGGTTGGCACGATCAGTGATGAGGGAGTAGCCAGGAACAGAGTTGCCCATATCGTCCTTGAGCTTGGAGATGTCGATAAAGAACTGTTGATCGAAGAGAAGGTCGTGGAGGAGGACATGGATGGATTGATCTTCAAGGGCACCCTGACATGAAACAAGGTTGGAAAGGGTGACTTCTGCACCCTTGAAGATGAGGACAGTGTAGTCAGAGCCATCCTTCCAAGCCATGTTGGGTTCGTTCTGACTGGCCATGACAAGGGCAGAGGCACGGTGCTGAAGGGAACGGATGGTGTGGAAAGTGCTCTCTTCTCCAATGGTGAACCAGGGTTGCAACTCTCTGACATGCTTGGCCAATGAATC
>NW_027138027.1:0-2564 GCF_003813185.1 Lentinus tigrinus ALCF2SS1-7
GCAACGTTCAACCTCGGTCCACGCGTGGCCACCTACCCCCACCTCGATCACCTCAACTACGCCTTCGGCATGTGCGCGGTCACCGCGCTTGGCAATTATGACCCGAAGGAGAGCGGGCACATCATACTCTGGGATGCCAAGCTGATTATCGAGTTCCCTCCGGGGTCGACAATCCTGATCCCCTCAGCTATCCTCCGCCACTCAAACGTCGCTGTCAAAAAGCCCCAAACACGTTACTCATTCACGCAGTACTCAGCGGGCGGCTTGTTCCGCTGGGTCAAATGTGGGTTCCGGACGCTGAAGGCATATCGCGCCGCCGGGTATGATCTCACAAGCGAGTATGAGGAGTGGCGCGAGGGATGGCAGTTGTTCAGTACGGTCACCGATCTTCGTAGCACCTCAGCGTCCACCTCATGAACATTGTATTTGCTCAATGTTAATGATACCCATTTCGTTGGTTGTCAGCTCTACGTACATGTGGATCTACATCTAGTCAGGATATAGCACGAGTTGATATATCGGTTGTACACGATATACACGTGCACAGGCTCCTGCAGGAAAGTATAATAGTGTGACCCTCATGGTGCAAGAGACACAAGGAAGGGCTGACATGGAACTCGAACCAGGAGATGGCCGCGTCAGCATGCACCACCACACCACCGCTTGCTCCAAGGTGCGCGATGACGTGCATTGTACGGTGGAAGCATTTTGTCAGAGAACAGCTGCGTGGTCGCTTCTACCGTGCTATAGCCCTCATAGCTCCTTACAGGATACCTTCGCAAGCCATGAGCGATGACTATAATACGGGCGCGGAACATTGGGATGAACTATCGCTGAGGTGTACATGAGGCTATCGCCATGCGAAACGTCCCTAGCTGTCCTCTCGCAAGCGCACCTCGCTCCATGGTGATTCCCTCCATGTCCCATCATGAAACTCCGGCTCGCATGTCTTCCCTCCTCTCCGCCAGGAAACTATGTACTTGCTCACAAAGTCTGAATGCCCCTGCAGCCTTTGGGGTGTTCGACGATTGCGCACCGGCTGAAGAGGGCCTGCGACAGAAAGCGAGTCACCGAAATGGCGGCGGACAGCCCCACATCCTGCGGTCGGACCATGAAGGCACGACGAACGCGCGTGGGCGGATGTCGTACGCTGGAACGGCATCACATTCCATCCCTTCTCGCGCCAATGTCGTATGACCTCCCGAAGGGCGGGTGAAGCGACGTCGTCGAAGAAGGGGTGGTTGTTGCCCCATATGAGAGCCTGACGATCGCGGTTGAGAAGGGCGTAGGGGTCGCAGAAGCTGACAGGGCTGACATAACACCACGACGCGGTGATGCGCTTTGCAAGGATCGGTTGAAGGGGGCACTGGGAGACACTTTGCAACACATAGATGGTCTGCGGACCTCGAGTCAGGGTAGTGGTCGTTCGAATGTGTGCGCGGTCCCGATTGAGGGGTGGCTGGGCCCAGGTGATGGTGTAGTTTTCGCAGTGGACAAGATACGCCACGAGGTGGAATCGAAGGGAAGCGGAGACCGACAAGTTCATGTAGGATAGAGGAGATTGGCCGGGATGTAGCATTCGCCGTGCGGTGTCTCCAACGAAGACGGCGGATGTGGTTTGCATCTCCTCGAGCAAAGCTCCGTGGTTGACCACAAACTGCCGGACGATGACGCGGATGCGTCGGCCCAACGCGCCTGAAATGCATGCGTCTCCGGCCGAGCAGGTGGCCCTCACTCGAACCATGGCGTGTATGTCCAGACACTCGACAATGGCGAGACATATTTCGGCATTGAGGGCAGGAATCCAGGGACGACAGGGACGTGCAGATGACAACATGGCGGAGAGACGGTGACTGCCTGCATGGGTTTGCGAGGAAGGCGGTCGGGGAGAGAGTAGCAGCATCTGCTCAATGGACATGCCAGGATCCATGGATGCAGCTGTCGTCCCACAACCAGACTCGTAATTTCCGGATGACACAGAGATTAACGCACTGACCTAGACCACTTTCATGAAGCCGTGGTAACATCCTTTGGCGCGAAGCGCAGCAGCTTATCCGAGGGACCATCAGGCTTTTGGCGAACTAGACCAATCGCTAGCGGTTGGGCCGTTGGACAAGCTCGGTGGATAAGTAGTGCCTGTGTGAGTTTCCAAGGCCGCAACACTTGGCTGATCACCAATAGCATTCCGAAAGGTGTCCGGTCAGGCGTCCGGTCAGCCGCTGCATTGTTCACGCAAGCCGGATGGGGCAACATACCGACGACTGCTATACGGATAAGTATACGGGCCGTGGGCAACCTTGCTGCGCACCGCCGCGGCGGCGGCTAAATGATGGTGTTCTGATGCGGACTCTTCTGACAACGACCAGAAATGGCGCGGACGTGGCCAGTTTCCAGAGGAGCAGGCAACAGACGAGCGGCAGTGATACCTGCTCGCGATGGCCAAGCGATGATAAGTACGTGTTGCGGGGCTGCCCGTAGTCAAGCGGGGGCTGTGTGCCTGGTGAGATCTATATCTATCGTGGATCCTTGATGTAGTTTAGTGTATGTATGTAGCTTGCCGGTCA
>NW_027138027.1:4009-6868 GCF_003813185.1 Lentinus tigrinus ALCF2SS1-7
CAGGAAATCACGTCGTCCATCGATCTATTGACACCGCCGCAATGCATTTTGAGCAGCATGCTTACATTACCGACTAGTGGCTCACAGTATGCTTATCGATGAAAAATACCAAGTCGTGCATCTGTAGGTATCTTAGTAGCTGTTTGACGATCTATCTGGGTCCTCGAACGCGGTACATACTATAGTGTGACTACGTAGCCATGTCAACCATTTATCTGGAGCTTGAGCTTCTGGAGCCTGTGGGTGTACGAACATGAGAATGGCCACTGGGTCTAACCCTGCTGAGCTCCGAGCTAAAACATAGTCCTGGACATCCAGCGCGGAGAGCCCACAGATTGTCAGGGAGGTTAGCTTGGGCATGGAGCCTCGAGCTGCAGAGGCAACGAAAGAGACCCAATATTCTATCTGAAGATGGACGAAGTCCAAGTACATATCGCGAATCTCGGCAAGTGAATGCCACAATTCCGCAAGCATGGCTGGGCTGCCGAGAATGGGAATGCCGAGATTGCGGATACTGAGCTCGCGCAATGTGCGGATGGAGATATGTGCGCCGGGGTGACAGAGTTTGTGCAGAAGCGGCGCGAAATGCGAAGCGCCAAGGGTACTGGCCTCGCACCAGTACAGGTCCAGATAAAGGGCCGTGAGGCTGGGTATTGCGAAGCTGTCGAGGAGGTACAGGCAGACCTCGAGGGAGAGTTCTGATAGAGCGAGCGTGTGAAGGGTGTGAAGGTGGAGACGTTGAAGGGGTGGCTGAAGTTCCTCTCCAGCGGTGTGGATAAGAAGCGACCCTCCTAGACGAAGCGTCTGTAGGCTGCGGGATGCGGACTCCAGGATGGTCAACAAGTTCTCGCCTTGGACCGGGTTGACTATGCTATCGATCGTGAGGTCTACCATGGTCGGTGCGATGACAGCGGATAGTGCCTCCCACGAGATGCTGCAGCCCCGCAGGGTCAGAGCGGAGAGAGAGAGGGGGGGGAGGGTTGTCGGTGGGAAGGGGATACGATGAGGAGGTGGGTGTGGCTCTGCACCCTGGTAATACCGCCTGGAGTGGTCTAAGGAGTTGACAGCAGAGAGGCGGAGTGAGGGTATCATCCCCATGGAGCTCATTGCGTCGAATAAAGAATTGACGATGTCATCGTGGTCAGCGAACAGCCGCAGCGACGTCAAACGGCCACTGTGCGCACGCAGGGCGTCAAGGGCTCGCTTAAAGAGCTCACAGTCGGCGGTGACAGTGGATCGGCTCGCTTGTCGATGGATGGAGGTCATGGAGTGAACAGGAGTGGGATTGAAATAGAATGACACTTGTAGTGGACGACCGCGCGAGTTGTCGAGGACATGGGGAAGAGCGATGATATTGACCTCCGGGCTAACCTCAACCTCAGTCCACCAAACCGATCTCTCTACGACAGCTGCCCTCCAATGTTTGCAGACGGAACGAAGGATGGTTCGAGCCTTCGGGAAAAAAGGCTTGGGGTTTGGAATGTGTGGGTGGCCGCAGGCAAGGATGTGAAGGGCGGGCTCGGTGGTTGGTTGATATGTGAGGTAATGGCCAAAGATCTCCAGCAAGATGTCCCAGGGAACGACTCGCACATAGGGGGAGTGGATCGTGTGAGTCGGAGCTAGGGCTATGCTGGTCAAGCCCGTGGACGGTTGGCTGGAAGCCGTAGCCCGCTTTCTCTTGGGTGGCATCTTTTGGCTTCATCGCGCAGCAACACAAACAAATTAGCCACCGAACAGAATCTGGTAACAGCGAAGAGCATACCATGCGACGATGGGGCTTGCCGGATCCGATGTGCACTAGTGAGGGACCGCAGCAGGGTGAAGTGCTGAACTGCTGCTGCAAGACAGTACGGACGTGCAGTGGACCCTACAGGATGGGGTCCGAAAGGGGGTGGGTCCAAGAGAGTGTGTCGCAAGGCACCGCGGGAAGACGTCCTGCAGGATATGAGGCGTACAGGACTGGGTGGGTGACACCAAGAGCGGGTGGGTCGAATGGGTTGGGGGCGAGCAACTTCCGGCACCGGGGCGGGATCAAGCTGGTAACAGCGTAATCTGCATATCCGCGATCAAACCAGGACGAGCCATCCGTTAGCACTAACAACATGACCTGCGCCGCATAGAGGTGAGTCGGTCATCCCCCATAGAGGCAGTATGCATCTGTGCACTAGCCATGTCACCGTCCAGAGGTCATGGCATGCCAAAAGTTTGAACCAGTCATGGCCGAAGAGGCCCCATTGGAATGTCGGCAAATAATTGAACAAGGGTTCAGAGGGGAGACGCAGCAGTTTGACTCGGCTATCATCAGCTCTGCCGCCCACGAAAATCTTGCGGCCTAGGCAGCAAATGTCGGATACATTCTTACCGAGGTCACAACAACGATGCTAGAGAATATGACGAGTAACTCAGCAGGTACATCGGATCGAGAGATACATATAAGCAGGACGAGGGAAGGTGCGTGGCCATGACTTCGGTGTCACAGAATGCACATGTCACGGTCACATGTGGTACCTGTCACACCGAAGTCATGGCCACGCACCTCGTGCCAGTGGGTTCCCATAACTCTGCACCGTGACTTGGCATGGTGCCGTACTATCAAACGTATACAACTTTCGTGCAGCATGATCTGGACACCTAAAGGCGGCCGGAGGGACACATGGCTTTATGAAACAACAAAGGTAAGTGTTCGGCAAACGTATTGAGCGCAATCTGACCGATCGAATCTCGTCGTAGGATGCGGCGCAATAAGCCGCGGCTGGCATGGGATGGGTGGGCCCTGCCAACGGGACGGAAGAGGGTTGCCAACCACTTCGTCAGACCGATTTGGCTCATTCGTGGCCGCCCACCGAGGCAGCGGTTTAT
>NW_027138028.1:0-3263 GCF_003813185.1 Lentinus tigrinus ALCF2SS1-7
AGAGACACTGGTCGACGTCATTTGATTTCCGCCGGCGCCGGGCCTCTGTCGGATTGCCCTGCTATTGATCTCACCTGCAGCCGTTCACGTTGCGCGCTCGCTGCTGCTGCTGTTGTGCGGGGATTCAGTCGACAACACATACAGCCCAGGGTGCAACGGACTCGCCGAGTCAATCTAATGGCTCGCGCCGCGTCGCGCCGGATAGCGCAGAAGGACGTCTTCGACTTCGAATCGTATGTGCTGTGGAAAGTGTTGTGCGCGGGGTTCCTGATGATGACGAACTAGATCTTGCCTGTGCTTGGCCATCGAGAACCTTGTACTTCGATGTGGGGAAGAAGAGGCTGCGAATTTGAGATGGAAGTAATCTTCGCGAAGCTCGCGGATAACCCAAATGCGAAGTGATGTCGTAGAGGGCGTAAGTGCGTCCTCACGCTGGGAAGAGTTAGTCATGTCAACCGAGCTGCAAAAGTTACACATACATATCGGTGCAACATAGATGAAGATGCGCTTGACATCGCAATACTTGAAAGAGTGTCTGTGGCTTTCGGATCGAGCGTGGGGGGTATGGATGTGGGGTCCGCCGCCGTGTCGAGGGTGCTAGGTAGGGGAGGTTTGTAGCGAGGTCTCACCCGACGTCGATGCAATGTCACGGGGCGTAAAAAGCGGGGACCAGGAAAGTACCGGCAGCACGCATTGCCGGCAACGATGTGGATCTTCTACGCTGGCAACTGCTTCATGTCCGCAGGGGCGAGGACGTGGGTGGGGTTGATGAGGCGGGACAGCGTACTTTGAGAGCTATGAGTTGCCTGAAAGAGGACCAGACGTGAACGCGTTGTGGGTTATCATCGTCAAAGGGTATAGATGACGAGGTACGTACTATTCGCATGGCTGTTGAAGCCATTGGCGGGCGAGCCAAAGGAGTCCAGGCGTGTCCTGGAAGAGGTTTCCAGGGGTCGTCGGTGAGGCCGGCATGCAGGACGACAGTGAGGTAGAGAGATGCAGACGATGCGTAGTCACAATTTTTGAGCCAGTGTTGGAGTGGAGGGGAAGTAGACTGTAGTATGTAGTCGAGAAGCACCCTTACAGGCGCCGCCCCATGCCGCCTCACCACTGCGTGTCTGTTACTGTGACTCCCAACTCCCGATGACGTGCTCCTTGTCAACGCCGTCTGGCCTCTGGTACTGCTTCTCTCACTTTGTAAAACTCGCAGCTCTCTGACTCATGTCTCTCCTTAGTACTTCTTCATATTGCTCCTCCTGAAGAAGTCGGAGCAGCGCAAGGTTCCCGAGACTGGCATGGAGAAGTGGCCCAGAGGAGACGAAAAGGCATGGGAAGGCAGCATCCTATACCTGATTTCTGGTGAGTATTCCCCGTTCACCGATATACGCTGCTTTGGTCCTGTGCTGAGCGTTGTCATCTCGTCTTCCAGAGGGCATCAAGACCACCAATTCCATGGTCCAACATATTCACACGTCGCTCGCGCGACGGGCATCCTACCTCGACAACATTGGTGCCTACCAGGAAGCCGCACTTTCCGTGCCCCACAACCTCCTCGTATGTCGCCCATATATACCCCTCCATCACACGTCTTCTAATTTCAGCACATATGCGCAGTTGAACTGGAGCGACACGCAGCTCCACTCTTCGCACAAGACGCCCAAGCACGCGGCGCGCACCTCTCGCTCGAACTCCTGATGGGCTGCACCCTCTACAACACCCTCTACAAACTCGGCTTTAGCCTCGAGGACTTGCTCTGCGTCGGAGACTCGCCGAGCGTGTACTTGCACAGAATCACAGGAGGTTCCCAGATCACCTTTGCGCCCATCGCCACGCTTGTCCCAGGTGTCTTCAATTCCCGCGTCTTTCTCCACCGCGTTCTTCGCCGATGGATCGAAGTTCACAGTAGCTCCGCAAGAGGGCATGTGGGGCGTCCAGAACACGAAGTCGCTGAAGGTCTTCAACACCGACAAGTCGCACGCGTAATCAACTGGCAGGTATGCCATCCGAGCCGCCAGTGGATGGTTGTATGACGCTCCGTGGGGATTGGGCTCGCGTACCCACTGACACTTTCAGAGGTATGTCAGCTGCACGACACTGATGACTTGGTCTGGGAGTACTGATCGCACCCGGCCATTAGCACCCGTCGCTGTTGCACGCCGTAGATGCACGCACGTTCGAGACGGAGGAGCTCGTCCGGGTGCCGACGTTCGAGCATCCTCATCTCTACCATCGCAACACATTCACGCTCCACGTCACCCACGCGCTCGTTGGTAATACGTTCCGCGTCCACGGAGTCTCTCGCTTCTCCACGGATCATGGTCTTCAGCGGTGCGCTCGAGGACACGTTCCAGATACCTGCCTCCGATAGCAGTTCATCGACCGGCTGGCGGTCACGCCGAACACGCCAAGAATCATGGTTATCTCTCCTCTCGGAGATCGTGAAGTCGAGAACGGTGTTCGTCGGTTGCTCGGACGAAACGGCGTCCGAACACGCTCAACAGTGTTGGTCGCCGAGACAGACCAGCGCGAGCCGCTT
Organism: Lentinus tigrinus ALCF2SS1-7; assembly: GCF_003813185.1. Classification (NCBI taxonomy): domain Eukaryota; kingdom Fungi; phylum Basidiomycota; class Agaricomycetes; order Polyporales; family Polyporaceae; genus Lentinus; species Lentinus tigrinus. The sequence goes on from NW_027138028.1 coordinate 2,537, forward strand.
GACGGCACTGGGGACGACATCCGGGATAGCGAAGGCGACCAGATGGATGTGGACGAGCTCGAGAGCGACTGCCTATCGTCGTACGCCCTCACGAGCAGGCTCGCGTACCCTAGCGTCCCAGCTGCGTGCGTGTGGCTGCAGCACTCCAGTCCACAACCGGACGTGATTGAACTTCACTCGGACGGCGAGGTCATGGACGAGATTCATGACGTCACCCCGGGACCGTTAAACTCGAACGGTGCGGGACAGCCTATGCAGGCCAAGAAGAAACGCAAGAAGCGGAAGAAGAAACCATCCGAAGCGAACGCGTCCGTCGCTGCAGTCGTACGGGGCGCGGTGGGGCGTTTCATCGTCGAGGACACCGGAAGCATACCGGGACTTCGCGCGAGCTGTGCAAGGACGCGGACGACGCCGAGGAGGAGCAGGATACCGCGGGGATGTGCTTCGATCCCAGCAGTACGTTCATTCTCTGTGGCGAATGTCATGGGTGTTGCGGAGCGGAGGGCGGGTCTTGTAAGCAAGGAGGGCTGACTCGTGGAGGCATATCACCACGTGTTAGATTTCGTCGCGTGTTACGCGCGGCCCATGTTCCTTCGTCTTGAGTGGCACCTACACCGCACACTCTTTCCCTTCTCCCATTACACCCTGCACAATCATGTCTGACATCCCGTATACGCAAACTGCTCATCTCACCGATGGACACTCCAAGGGCGTGACAGCTCTAGCA
>NW_027138028.1:4408-6549 GCF_003813185.1 Lentinus tigrinus ALCF2SS1-7
GATTGCGGTATGTACATCGTTGGGGACTTGTATATGGTCATCTCATCGCCGTCCTTTAGGCTCGCTACGATGCATCATCCGACCGTTTCATCATTGCCACAGGTCTGATGAACGAGGGCTCTCCTTCCTCTGTCATCATATGGACATCTACGGTGGGCGGAAGCATCGTCAGCGACGACAGCGCTGAATATGCCGACACCGACGATGCCAACGCCGACGATGCCAACGCCGACGCCGACGCTGACGCTGACGACGCCGACGCCGACGCCGATGCAGTCGAGGTCACAAACCTGTCCTCCAGAGTATGTGTTCTTGTCATCTCGCTGGATCGCCGTAACTTACTCCACGGCTTCAAATCTCCAGAGCACTTCTTACTCCCACATCCTCCAGTACTTCGCGGGCTTTGTCATCTGCATCCTCGTCGCGATCGGGACAGCTGTGATCGTAGGCGAGGATCTGTTGGAAGGCTTACACGGGGAGGACCTGGTGTACTATTAGTCAGAGCGGGGAGTATATAGAACTTGATTCGCGATCGAGATCGAAAGTGGTTGTGCTTCAATCGTCATGAGGCTCAGTTGTTTTCCCTTCAGTTGCCATGCGCCGTGCACGAGTGCGGTACAGCTGACCGTCTTTCATAGGTGATGCCGGCGACCTCCTCGATAATGTCGGCGGGGTCCTGAATAAGCCTAGGCCGACGACCTCTTCTTGGTTTCAGCGAGCTCTACAACGTCGTCAGACTCAGCATCGAAGTCATCAAGATCTCCGCCGTTGACTTGGCGTCCTTGATGACCTCCTCGAGCGTGGACCCGCCCTCCTCGGACTGGACATCACCCACAAGCACGAGCGTAGACCATTTCTACTCGTGGCTATCGTCTATTTGGAACCCGCAGCCGACGTCGAGCGACTCGACTTCATCCGCGGCCGTGACGTCCAACTCCCCAAGCATGTCCGACTCTGCCCACTCGACGATCACGTTGGCTCCCGCCAATGGTTCGGACTCTCCTCCCGTCGCTCCCTCCGACTCCGCTTTGACCTCGAGCACGAGCGTGGATCTCGTGTCATCGTAGTTCTCCTGGTTCTTCAACTCGCACCCGTCGTCGAGCGACTCGTTCGCATCCGCTTCGAGGCCGTCACGGACACGTCGTTCGCCGTCGCTCACGGACCCCGACGAGCCAACGCGACGTCTCACGATCGCTACGTCTACGTCTTCTCCTGCGGACACGAAGACGACGCAGTCACCGCTTCCGTCTGGCCTCCCAGCGCAGATCTTCCCCGCCAAGGCTTCCAAATACATCCTCTTGACTCCCACCGCAGCATGCACGACTTCCCTAGGCGTTTGCGTTGCCTTATTCGGTAATCGCAAAGCTCGTGTTTACGTTCCCTTTTTAGGCCACTTACACCTACGAAACTCGTCACGTGAACGCCGGAACGCCGCTAGAATGGTATGCTGCACACACACACCAAGGACGGCACGAATCCTCGTGACCCCGTTGCCAGAACAGCGCAGAGACATACCGGCTCAGCGGGTCCCTTAAGGCCACCTGCAACTGCACCGACACCATCGGCGACACTCCCTCCACCCTCCAAAAAATGGTATGTGATATTTAGCTCCATTACAAGCCGTGTATATCGGCGCGGGAGAAACCCTGACATGGGTGCATGGCCGGGCGTCTAGTCCAAGACTCGACCATAACACTCGCACTGAGAGGCTGCGGCAGGCCGCTCTCTCTCTCTCTCTCTCTCTCTCTCACCACAACGCCCCCTGCACCCTCGCATTTCCTCTCCCACTCTCCTCCGATGGCGGGGCGTAACACGAGGAGGAAGGAGAGGAAGGAGTGGGAGAGGAAGGAGAGGAAGGAGAGGAAGGAGAGGGAGGAGAAGTCGGTGAGCGCGAGGGACAAGTCGGTGAGTGCTGCGTTTGAGTGCGTCGCTTACCTGCCGCTGAACGTCGGCACCGTCCCCTCCTCTCTCCCCACCGCCGCCACCCCTCACGCGCAGCTGGTCCTGAGCAAGGACGACAAGGCGGTGAGTCGTATTCGTGCCGTGTCGCGCACCTCGCGCTGAACATCGTCCCTGCCGCGTACCACGGCGCAGTTCTTCGACACCCTCTTCCACACCAAGGAGGGTCCCCGGGACGACCT
>NW_027138029.1:0-6244 GCF_003813185.1 Lentinus tigrinus ALCF2SS1-7
GCACACCTCTCCGTGCCCTCCCCCACATACAACCGCCCGCACTCACACCCCTCACAGCACAGCCACTCCTCTCCCACACACACCGCGTGCGTCGACCACGCACATATAACGTCCCCTGAAACTACGCCACTCATCTCCCACCCTCTCACCGTGCACCGCAGCCACTCATCTCCCACCCTCTCACCATGCACCCACCGCAGCCACTCATCTCCCACCCTCTCACCGTGCACCGTCGACACACTCTTTCACACCGTCACCCCCTCGCCTTCCTCTACCCACTCTATGCTGTTCTCCTCCAGTCCGGAGTTTACAAAACCTATTCCCATCACACCCGGCACAGTCTTCGTGCTATTCCTGCCCCACATCATGCACTCATCACACACCACTGACCCAAGCCAGTAATGCGGTGCCGATTCAGCTCCCGCATGCCTTTCTCCTCCATAAAATACCTTATCAAACCAGTATCTCAGCCCAAAAATGGTAAGGGTGAACCCTAGTTTGAGGTTGGGGTTACCCCATTCTAGGGTTGGGGTCACCGCCAAATCTGCATCCCTGGCATCCCTGGATGCTCTCATAACCCTAACGAGCCTTGCTACTCGAAATCTCTCTTGAACGTGATTGTATCCCACTCTGACTAGGGCCCGAGTGACCGAGCGAGGGACGCGCAGCAATAGCACCATCGGTTTCCGAGTCTCGGATGAGGGGATGACATGTACAATGTCTCGAGCAATATGTGCGCCGGAGCACACGTCGCGCACGATGGACGGGAGGATTAACTACCATCAGCAGACAACGTCGAGACTCACTCGGATTTGCATATACTTGGTGGATCTACAAAAGCCCGGTTGCGTACGGCGTACATATCACGCAGGCCGATGGCGGGCATAGTCCGCACTGCATCCTGGTTTCTCGCCCTGTACTAGTTGCGCGCCCTCTCCATCCCGTATCCTGGGCCCTACCCTGAGTTGCGGACATGTCGCCCCTCGAACGCCACGATGTGTTGCTGGCCGCGCTCAATAGCCAAGTACGACGAACCTGAACTGACAATCTTCCTTGGCAAGACGAGCCGGGACGCGTGAGTTGGTCGTATTTTGTGCGGACATCCGACCACGCGAGCACCAGGTGTGCGCTACGACTAAGTAACAGCTGCCAGTCGGGGACAGTCGACGCGCCTCATACAGCCGGGTGAAGGAGGGACGGCGTCGACAGGGTGTAGAGCGGTGAGCCTCCGCGAGTCGATCAATTCTCTCCATCGCGGGTTGCCAATCGAGCTTTCAGGGTGTCGCGGGACACCTGCGGGTGGTTATTGGAGTTGAGCTCAAAGAGGGCACTCTACACTGCGACTACTTACTCTCGGACGCTTTCGCAGATATGCAGTTCCTTGCGGCGATTGCGATCGTCATCCGGCGATGGTGTTGTGCACCTCATGGGACAGAGAACACCGTGGACTGGCCTAGAGTCACGCGTGATTGTTCCGGGACTGGGAAGCTCGAAAGCGTCGGATACGCAGAAGCGTAGCGGCCCGAGAGGTCTGACAGTGGCGGCCAGCGGCTGAGGGCATGCTATAGTGCAGCAGAGGAAACGTGAATGAGCAGGTAGACGTAGGAGGACCAGGCGGCAGAGACTGAGAAGCAAGAACGAGGACAGGGACGTTTCGGGATGGCCGCATTCTTGAAATGACATATAGACCATCGTGTCGTCCTGCTTTCTCAAGGACTCAACGCTGATGGGCCACAGCTTGCCGGGCTATGGTGCGCACTGCACCTGACACACCCTGCGGCCGACTGCAGACTCGGACTGGGGACGATGGTATACGAGAGGACTTACTTGATGGGTGGCATGTTTCTCCAGCCTGTTCCGCTGCTTCCCTTCAATTACTCCTGGAATAATTCTCATGTATCCCATCGTGCGTTCGGCTGCTGCCTGGACGATATGGCGAAGCGTCGATGTCGGGTAGGCTTGAGACTTGGCAATATCAACAAGGGGCGCGCGGCCTCCTGAAGCTGATGAGGTTACAGGATGCCATCAAGTACTGTATGCACACATTGTCAGTTCTTCCTGATGTTTGCAACCTATATACACAGAGACCAGAGACTCACATCGGTCCGTGCGAGCGTGATGAAAGCGTGCTCCAAGATATCGATGCCTGCGAGAAGAGACCGTCCTGGTTGGGGTTTCTACTGATCTCAAGTCTTCTCTACACCAGCTAGAGCGTGCATGGAGACGGTAGCAGACGGCAGTACTCGTAAAGACAGACAGAGCAGACATGGTGAGCGTCGAGTGCAAAGTTGCGGCGGCCCCACGCGGAGGCACTTGAGGTTAATGGCCCAGTGGGTTTGCTCGGCTTTTCGAAGTCCGCTGTGGCTGACGGCGCTTTGCGTCCCGGCGCAGCGGGTGGGCGCTTCGTACTTGGTCGTGTCGCGCTGCGCGACAAGTCCTGTTTACTATACGCCCGGGCGGAAAGCCCGAATTGTAATGATGTTAATAAAATGCGATTAGGAGTAATAGACATAGATGCGTGATGCGCGGCCGCTTTTTTCCTGTGTCCTCTGCATCCTCCACACTCTATGAAGCCCCTCTCAGCTCACTGCTATCCTCATGTCAAAAGCTTGCTCAGACTGCCATGTTATGAAACCCCTAGAAGAATTCGGCTTGCGCGTCAAAGATAGCAATGGCGGTAAGAAGGGGGAGCCCACAGCAATGTGCCTTGCCTGCACTACCAAAGCGTCAGAGCGGAGGAAGATTCGGAAGCGGAAACTCATGACGGAGGCAGACGGTGGGGAAGAGGACTCTCTCGGAGTGGATCAAGAAGGTCTCACCGGCAATCTCAATGTCATCTCCTTGACCGACTTCATCAACGTTGTTTGGCGGTCAGAGGCTCCCGTTCATGTTCAGGGGCGTGTTGATGTGGCTTCAGTAGCACCACTCGACCTGGCCGGGCGGAAGCGGGCAGACTGCGTGGCCATCATACTCGGTGAGTATACCAATCTACACCGGACGTGAGTGCGCATCCATTCCGAGTAGCCAATGCAACATACCAAGAGTTCCTGGTTCAGGTACGAAGCGAAGTGTGCCCGAAAGCGGTCAGGTGCTATGGTGTATTCATACAGCTGTGCACAGTCAGCTGAACGCGCACACAAGGAGAAGATTCCTAAGAATGAGAGGAGCCGAGACACTCGCCGCATGCCGCGCTTTCAATGCCGAGGTTGGCTGCACCTCACCATCCTACCCGAGAGCCTTGTCGTCGAGATAGCGGTCCGACATGAGCTTGAGCATGTGCGGTACAAGGACATTGACCTGCCGGAGAAGTGGAAGGTGTACATCCGGGAGAACGCACGCACCCAAACACCAGGCCAGGTGAGTATCAATACAATAGTAAACGGAGGGAGATGCTTACCTCTGCTGAATGAAGATATGGCGCCATGTCGTTCGCGAGGAGCTGCAAGGCCGCGCTCTTAGGAAGATCAAGCTAAACTTCAGCTCGAAGAGCGTGTACTACTACTGGCACGTTGTCAGCCGCGAAGAATGGAAGCTAGACAACAATCCGATCACGTCAGCATGCAAGTTCATAAAAGAGAAGGGAGACACTTATCATGTCGCATTGCTTGACGTGCAAGCTGAGCCGGGGACGAGAGTGCTGACTTTTCAGGTGACGGACTTCGTGCAGGAGTGGGCTCGGAATACCCAAGAACTGGCCATGGATTCGACCTGTGAGCATATGAGCAAGCAACATTAGCAAGATTATTGTCTGACGTACATCAACAGGGAATACAAATGGTGCAAACTTTGAGCTCTTTGCGGCTGTTGCAGACGCGAAGGGATCGGGCTTGCCGCTTGCCTTCTTGCTGATGCAGACGACCAAGGAGGCGGCCTCCGGAGCTAAGGAGGCTGTTCTCGAGCGGTTTCTTCGGACCCTTAGAGGTCTAGGTGTACACCCGGAGTTCACGCTGTCTGACAAAGATTGGTCAGAGATCAATGCAATGCACAAGGTGTGGCCGAACGCGAAGCACCAGCTGTGTTTCTGGCACGCATTACGTGCACTCAAGCAGCGGCTAGCCAAGAACCGAGAGACCCCTGCGGCATACAACGCTGAGGCTGCACGCGAGACGTTCGACTTTATAGATGCGACATTCGTACCTGTTGCACAACAAGATGAGAACGAGGGAATCCCGCAGGTACGTGTGGGTGGACTCTCCTCGACGGTTACTAACAAAGTTCTCTCCCTACTAGATCCCAGCACCACCCGAGAAACCTCTGCCACGAGTACGCCTACTCGTGAATGGACAACCGTCTGAGGTCACCGTAACAGGTCCGAAGATCGTCCTCACCAGGGAAGCGATAGCGAAGGCGCTAAGCAAACTGGATGACAACTCACCGGAGGATGTAGACGATCATGACTCGGACCTGGGTGATGGAACTGAAACGTTCAATGTTGAGGCTGCGAGTGGATCTAGTGTCAGGCCGCCAAACGAAGGTGAGATGTATGGGATGGACGGTAGTGTTGCAGATGAAGTCGACCCGGATGGCGATGACACAAAGCAGAGCGGCTTTTGGGCGGACCACGCAGAGGCTGAGGAATGGGGAGATGAAGAAGCTGAGGCAGATTGGAGCGAAATCGAGGACGACCTACGGCATCAAGTCGATGAGTTCGTTGCTGATGACACAAACATTGACGTTGACGCACCAATTGACCCCGGAGATACCAGCTCACACTCCCAGCGTGCCAGCAACTACCAGTTCTGTCCCCTCCCTCACCGTCTTCCCATTCTCCGCCTCTTTGCCAAACACGCATCCCAACATCCCCTTCTCCCCGAGCGACATGGGCAGACCCTCAGTTCTGAGGAAATCTGGCGGAATGCTGTTGCGGAGATGTACTATCACTGTCGGGCCAACAACCTGTGCGACGTTTGGGCATACCTTTGGAACTCCTGGTACTCTCCTACCCGCTGGGCTTTGTGGGCCCGGAGTGCATATGCGACGAGTATCCCATGCAAGCGGACGACGATGATGGTGGAGGCTCTCTGGCGCAACCTGAAGCGCCTTGTCCTCCACCTGTACAACCGCCCGCCTGTGGATCTTGCCGTTTACGCGATTATCACGAAGGCCCTACCTCCTTACCGTCTGTCATTGTTCAATCTGGTCGTCGACTCGCGAGCGGGACGTGCCAAGTCCTTAACTCAATTTCAGCAAGCATTGAAACGCTCTTGGACGCGTCTGACAAAGGTTCCAATCCGCGGCTCATATCAGACCAGTGTGGAGCATTGGACTTGCAACTGCGGTGCGCAGAAGTACCACGCATACGTCCTCTGCAAACATCTCGTTCACGCTGCAGGACAACTTCCCACTTCCTGGTGGCCCACCGCCGTCCGGTATCATCTGCCCCCATTCTATACTCTTCCAGTTGACGGTGTTACCACGAAGGCCCCAGAAGAGACACACCATCGTGCATGGTTGTCCCGCATGCCCCGGACCTACGCGGAGAGCGATCCTGGCGTGAAATCTGATGGAGTCTATATCCCAACTGACGCCGATGAACGGCGCACATCCTCACCGGTATGTATGGGGTACGGAGTGTTATATCATCCTATTCAATTCACTATGCTACAGATACAACCCTCTCCGGCGAAAGCTCCAAGAACAGGACACGACGGCTTGATGCGTATGGGGGCAGGGGGAGGGGCAGGTTTCGAGGTGAGCACTTACCAATTCCCATAATCCAACCAGACACCTCTGAGCCAACCATCCCATGCAGTTGGACGACGAGGACGACATTGATGTTGATGAGATGATTAGGCTTTTGCGCCGATCTATCGACATCTTGCAGGAGCAACGCGACGAAGCCGATCCTCGGTTTATTGAGAACGCGAAGCAGAGGATGCGTGGAGTCTTTCGTTGGACCCGCAACATTGATCGACATGTTGCCCGGCGCACGCTGCCGAAGACGAATGCTCAAGGGAGGGGAGAGGGAGGTGCTGCCACAGATGTGATTGGGTATCACTACCCAGAGCGAAGCGCGCGTTCCTAATTGAATAAAAGCGTGTAGTGAGGGCCTATGAGTCATTGAGAAGTGTCGCCGCCGAGCTCGAAGTGCTAGGTAAGAGTACAAGAAAGATATGAGGTGCAAACAGGACTTGTCTCGCAGCGCGACGCGACCAAGTACGAAGCGCCCACCCGCTGCGCCGGGACGCAAAGCGCCGTCAGCCACAGCGGACTTCGAAAAGCCGAGCAAACCCACTGGGCCATT
>NW_027138030.1:0-6238 GCF_003813185.1 Lentinus tigrinus ALCF2SS1-7
CATATCGAGGTTGTCCCTACGTCGTACGGCGTGTACTCCGAGGCGCATCACTTCTGGATGCAGCGGCCGCCCGCGGACACACGGCAAGGACGAGCACAACTTTCATGAGAACTAGAACTACGCCGAGGACACGAGGGGCAAGAGGGGACCTGATGGCAGCGTGATTGGCTCTCCCGCACCGTCGGCTGCATGATGTAGGCCCCGGGTTGCAGAAGTTGTGACCCAGCGTGCTGGTGATGCCGCGACGTGTTCTAACTTTTCGAACAGAGACCAGGGGATGTGACACACAGTGGCGGCATGTCCCGACTGGTTAGAATTTTGCATACAGATGTATAGGTCCAGTGCGCAATCTGTACAATCGCTCTACGTCTGTCTAACGGCCTGAGACACAGCTCATCGTCAAAAATCCTAAGGTGCGTCGCGAGTTCGCGGTGAACTACGAACATCCCACGTCCCAGATCCAGACATCCCTCGATCTTGCTGGTTCCGAAATTCAAACTGCACTTACTGCCACAACAGCGAGCATGGGAGGCTTCGGAGACTCGAGCCCGAGGCCAGATGGACGGCCTCGCCGGTCAGGGTCTCCGACTCCCTGGCATGCGAGCTCTCGGACGAATAGCTGACGTCGGGATGTACGTCTGCCATGGTTCGGTTGGTCTCCGGTAGCGTTGCTTGAAACTGACAGTCTTGTTTCTTTCCGTAGGTTCTAGGTCCATGTCCGCTCGAGGACTGGGACTGGGTAGTACATAGGGACAGTACGGTGACGTGCGGCAGACTCGCTTTGGAGAGACTTGAAGATTTACATGAGAGACATTGCTCATCGTTCAGGATGACGTCTTGAGCAGATGACGTCTTCTGCTCAGGGTCGACCAAGTTCACGGTGACCGGGCTCGTCGAATCGTGGTCTCGCGCTGAAGGTATGTCTCTCGTAACGGGCTTTGTATGGCTCCAGTGCTGACTCGCAGCTACAGTGTGCAGTAGTAAAATCGACGGCCCACTCCGAGTCCATGAGAGCACAAGCCCCGCCACCGGTGCACACAGCGGTGAGCCGTCCGAGGCTCCTGGTCAAGAGATCCCGATTTACCATACAATTCATGATTGTTCGCTCGCACGCAGCACGGGCACGACGTCGGACCGGAGCTAGGTACAAGGAGCCAATCGCTGCAAGGCTGGAGGTCTGTACGGGCTGTACGGATGTCTCCAGCTCTTCAGCTCTTCGGGTGCATGCGCACACCCACCGGCACATGCGACACACGAGTTCTGTTCTCGAGTTCAGTGACACCTCAAGCTACAGACATACCATTTCAAGTTTGAGTGCAAGATGCGCACTCAGGCTGGCACACAATGCAGAAGGTATGTCGTCGGCCAAAGGGCAGCGCCACAAGCAGTTGCAACGTCGGTGTCATGCAAGCATGCGAACCCTGGTCCCTCGAAACCGGCTCGCTTGGTAAGTAAGTTCTACATGATGCTCACACTGTCACGCTTGGCCTCGGGAAACGCAGAGCCTGCCGAAGACTCGAAGCCACCCTTCGGGACCTGAGTCCGATGGTCCGTCCCATATCGCACCTCTAGCTTTTGAATGGACGGGCTCCGTTGCTGTCACCTTCGCCTCACCCGGCGCATGCGCAGATGTCGCCAAGGTGCACGCAATCACTGCTTCAGATTCGGAGATGGATGTGCCAGTCCCTTCGCTGCATGCCACTAACCACGCTGAGGCGATGAGTTCTGAAGAACCGGAAGCACATGCCTGGACGCGAATCGGAGCTGTCAAGATCGGAACCTTCAGCGCGACCATCGCATGTATGACTGGGTGCGGCTGTCATCTGTGATCTTGAGCTGGGCAACACTCGGCGAGATCTTCGCTACCCAGTCGGACAGCCTATACAGAGCAGTTCGCAGGCTCCTCTTCCTGCCACCGACCACTCACAACTGTCACATTAACCTTAACTAACACGCCGTGGGCGCGGCCGAATATTGACTCCACGGTCACGCTCCCACCATGTCTCTTCTGGGGCTGTGGTCTGAAGCTTTCGGAGAGCGACTCCGCATTAATGCAGGCTACAGTGTAGATGACCGTCAGGCCTGGGACTCTGGCCATGAGTGTCTCAGGATTGAGGATGCAGATGAACTACTCTACAAGAGGTGCCGGAGGGCACATTTCCGGCCCCTGGGTGTCTAGCTGTACCGAACATGTATCGCATAACCACAACCTGCCGAATACAATGTCGCCTTCTGATGCCAATCAATACTATACTAACTGAGTGACGAGCATGCACCCGAATTGGTACACAGCCCGCTGAGCGCTGTTTGCCCTGTCAGGTATTACGGTTCGCTCTTCACGTTGTCGCATTCAACTCTGGTCTTACTGCCACCACCCCTGCCTGTCCCTTCTGCTTCCTCCCATCTTCTCCCCCACCAAACCATGCTCATCAGCTCCATTCGCGTCTCTCATTCCTTGCGCGTTCTCGCCGCCCTCGTTCAACATATCAAGAAGAACAACATGGAATATGACCGGTACGTACCAAGTTCTTCAGTAGAATATCAGTGTGTGCTGATGACTCGGGTATCGTGAGCCGTTCGAGTCTTCGCTCTGTGCTCGAGTCTGCCCCAGACGATCTTTATCCGGTACGTACCTGTCAAATTATTCTGACATCATATCACTCACCTGGATCTCGCAAAAGACAGGATGTCCGGACTCTGAAGCTACGCTTTGATGCGTTGTCGAGAAAAGTCGAGACTGGTGGCGGGCTGGGCGAGCGAGGCTTGGGGCGAGAGAGCAGCTGTCGGACTCAGGGTCACGGTTGCGTCTTCAAGTTTAATGAAGACATCCGGTACGTATCTCCTGCTGCATTCTGGTGTGCGCTAAGTGCTGATGGTATCTTGTAGCTCGATACTTAAGGGCCGCTCCGTGAGGCACGTTCGGTTGTATTCGTGATCCGGACGCCGTGAGTGGTGTGCGCCTTGAATCCGTTATTGCCCTCGGGACAGATCACGCTGTGACATGTTGGCAACCTGTAGTCGAAAATGGTGAGTACTCGTATATCCATGTCAGCGAGCGTCGAGCACTTACATTGTCTCGTACACGGCTCCCGGACGACACTGCTCAAGTCCGCAAGTTCTCGCTCAAGTCTCCGGGTGAGCGGGTTCGCATCCTTGAAAACAACTGGTACGCACCTTCTGCTGTGTTCCAGTGCGTGCTGAGTCCTGACGACGCTTGTACTTGCTAGATAAGGTCGTTCCTCTGCACGGTGCATTCTTCGGAGCTCAGGTTGCGCTCAGGCAGCTGGAACATGAAGTGGCCGCTTGCTCTGCATTCGAGAACAGTGTGAGCATCGTCCGCCGGGAGCTGGTGCCTCCAGCTTGGGACATAACTGGTACGTACGAGACTTCATTTGATACCGGAGCCTGAGGTGCTGACAATGTCTCTTACATAGCTCCCGGACGCAGATCGCTTGAGTCCGAGTCTGCTTCAAGTTCGAGCTTAGCCCTACTTCGGAAGGACTAATGACGGTACGTACCTGTGTTTGTAGTGACTCTAGCATTGTGTTACTCACCTGAAAAATCTGAAAGGCATCCGGACTCCGAATGAAGTGTGCGAACACGTCGTTCAAGCGGTAGTTGCGCAGCGGACCCAGCGCGCTGCAGATCGGAGGGTGAGTACTCTGAGTATGGCTGTGTGCATGATTGGAGAGACCAATGCTAACCTATATCCTGCAGGGCATGCGTGACCGGTGGTTGCTTCAATGCGCCGTTTGAGAGGCAGTCGGACACGGACGGAAGAGGCAAATGCGACGGTGGTGGTCGCAGGCAGAGTCGCGCACTTGCCAGTGTTAGGCGCCGTGCTCCTGGACGCACAGCATGTTTCTCCTCCTGTACGGTAGTTCGTCCGTAGAGAATATATTTCCGTGCAGAAATCTCTATTGTCTGCGCAGTGACTTGAAGCCTTACAGCCATTTCCAGCCGCTGCCGTGCTCGAGACGGCGGGAGACTCATCTTCTACAACATGTACGAAGTTGATGACATATATTTCATCTATCTACACATCCTACGCGACTACGCAGCAAGACCGACAGAACTCTACGCCCTATTCCCTAGAACACCCCTCGCGCCATATATCCCCCCAGAACACCTCGTACGCCCTATACCCCTCAGAACGCTCAGTACACCCTATATCCCACCAGAACACCCTAAGGTCGAGCTTGCATCTGGTGCATCTCGTTCGCACTCCGCTGATAGCCTCCCCGGCTGCCTGTCCCGGGTCCGAGCGTGTCCTGGGCCGACGCGAGACTCTCGGCAGCGGGAGAGCATGCCAGCATCCTCCCACCGGAGCAACCCAGCACCAGCAACACTGAGCTTCTTCTACTGAAGGAACTCGCACTCACCTGCATCCACAAACCAACCTTCTTCCCTCGCGTTCAACGTTTTCTGTCTTCGCAATGTCGTCCACTTCGTCTCCCACCCACTCCCACGGCCTCCACGTCGTCATCCCCACCTCCGAGTCGCGCGTGCCCACCGCGACGACCCCAGTGACTCCCGTGAAGAACCAGGGCCCGGTCTTCAGGAGACTCAACGAGCGGTCTGCCGCACGGTCATCCCCTACTCACCCGCACGGGCTCTTCCACGTCCTCGACTCGTCGTCTCCCACCCACTCGCACGGCCTCTTCCGTGCCCTCGACGACTCGTCCCCTACGCACTCGCACGGACTCTTCCGCGTCCTCGACGACTCGTCGCCGACGCACGGACACGGGCTCTTCGTCGTGCCAAACGACGACTCCTCGCCCACGCACGGACACGGCCTGTTCCGCGTCCCGCCTGCGGACTCGTCGTCGCCCACTGCCCCGCGCCCGTCTGCACGCGTGATGCGGCGGAGCAGTCTCTTCTTGAGCAACAACGACCATGGCGAGGAGGCTGAGCACGATCCGGAGCAGCACCAAGTGCTGTCTGCTACCACGGAGGCGAGCGAGCCGTCCAGCGCCGAGCTTGACGGGTCGTTCGAAAAGGGGGCGCACCCCGCTGCTGCGAACACTGAGGAGGCTTGAGGTCGATCGCGGCCCTGTCTTTCATGCAATTGCATCCCGGCTTCTTCTATCCTTATTCTTGTTTTCCATACTTTATTCTTGTTCATATTTTGCGCTTCCAGAGACCGAACACTCACTGTATCACTTGCGATAAATTATCCTCCTATGTATCCTCATACATGTAACACACACATCATCTAGACGTAGCTTCCCTAACATATCAGTACATCGCATTGGTTTATCTGTATGCGCACACTTACCAATCATCAGAGTCGTAATCTATACGCGTCATTGCTCAGGAGCGGACGTCCCGCAACGATCCTCCAGTTCCTGTTCCTCCTTGCGGAGTCTGTTCATCGTGGCCTCGAGGACTTTCCGACGTCGCTCCTCCGGGGAGTCGGTCGCGCTGCTCGTACTAGCGCCGCCAAGCACGCGCGAACCTCCGAGTACGTATGCTTGGGCCTCGGCTTCGAGTGCGGACTGTGGCGCGTCGAAACCAGCGCTGCCAAGGTAGTGCGTCCCAGCAGCCTGGGCGCGCTCGAACTCGGCGACCTCCTTGTTCAGAGTAGAGTTCAACTCCTTGAACTATACGCATACACCCAGTCAGAGTCACGGACCTAGTGACGAGCTATTGCTACTCACATTGTTGTCGTGATCGCCCCAGACGTTGTGGGTGAGTTCGTGACAGAGCACTCTCCTGACCTCCTTGTATGTGCGGAAGCCGTCGTATCGATCCGTCCGTAGACGCAGCTTAATTGCCTGACCTGCGTTCACGTTCAGTCCGAGGAGGTGCGGTTGCTCATGCGGCGCCAGCTCGGTGAGGACCCCGACCGAGAACTGGTGCTTGTTCATGACATGACGTATGGCCGGGTCGTTCGCTAGCTTGGTAAGCAGGTCGCGGGCTGAGGATGGATTGGGGAGATGGGGCAGAGGTTCGATACTGTGGAAGGTGTATCTGGGGTCTGCTGCAGATGACCCCGTAGACCGTACCTGACAAGGTTGCATACGTTAGTTTCACGGAGGCAAACGGTGAAACGTACACAGCAAGGCGGGTCCTTGAAAGGAATTGTCCGGGAGCCAAGCCCGCCTCACACACCGCACAGGGCGGCAACGGCGTAGTTCATACAAACTCGCGGTCGGCAAGAACGACCAGCGAGTGTGCGCAGATCATTATGTTCTTGTGATCGTGTTCACAGGTGGCCGAGGGGCCCCATGGCTCT
>NW_027138031.1:0-6204 GCF_003813185.1 Lentinus tigrinus ALCF2SS1-7
TGTGGATGTGGACGGTTGACGCTGAGGGTGCAGGCGCGTGGAAACGGGTTCGGGAGGGCGACGTGCGCGAGGACGGGCGGCGATTGACCGTCACCCCGAAGAGGCAGCAACCGTCCTGGGTGTCGCCGAACTGGGGGGTCAAACAGTTGAGGAACCAGAGGGCTCGGTGAGATTGTCGTACATCCTCCCTATATCGGTCCCTTTTCTACTCGACCCTTGATTTTTCCCCGCTACTCGTCCCCCGTGCATTCTCTCGCCCCTCCATGCCATTTTTGTTATAGATGCGTCTTTCTAATGTGATACAGTGGCTCGAAGGTCTTGATCTTGAGCTTGAGCTTGTCATTGATGATCACGTCCACACGAGTGAACAAGCAACATTTCAAGAACGTTAGATTTTATTTCGTGTGAGAGTGCGGGTGCAAGTCATGACCATGAGTTCAATCGTAACACAAGACACGGGACAGCGAGCTGGGATGTCGGAGGAGCGTAAGAGAGAGAAAGGACGAGGAGTGATGAGCAATGAGAGAGGGATCGTAGAGAAGGAGAGGAGACAGGAGAGACAGGAGAGAGAGGAACAAGAAACTGCGGGAGCAGGGAACAGCAGGGAATAAGGAGCAAGGCGCAGGAGGGAAACATCTCATTATACAACGGTGGGTGAGTGTGAGCGGAGCGGATCGTCGGGACATTCAAACATAAGAACAGCACACGTCTTCGAACCCCAATAAGTGCGTGGAAGTGAAGCGCATCTATACGTTAGAGGAAAAGGGAAACAGCGACGAGACGCAGAACTCATGGCGGTCATTTTGCGTCCATCGCGTACTGCCCAGGCTGGTACGTGTACGAGTACGCCGGCGGGCTCGCCATCGCGTTTTGGTATGACGGCGGGAACTGCCACTGCTGCTGCTGGGTGAACGACGGCGGTGTCGGTGTTGTCGGGGTCCGGGGCTGGCTCTGGCTCTGGCTCTGATTGTGCGACTTGTGCTGCAGGCACTCGGGCTGCCCGCTCGCCAGGAGCGCGAGCCCGATCGTGCCGTGGTCGCCCGAGTCCGTGTAGTGGCACACTGCGACATCACCGTCCAGGTCAGAGCATTGCGCCATATAACAGAAGTAAAAGCGAAAAGCGACTTACAGAGGCGTGGGCAGTCGCCGACACCGCATGCATATGGCCACCACAAGCAGTTGCACGAGCCGTGCGTTCCGTGGTGCTTGAGCCCGTTCGCCTGCTTGTACGACCTGATCAGCAGCGACGACGCGGGCCGCGAGAGCGTTCTCGTCGCGCGCGGTGTCGAGCTGGCGCCGCTCGAGCTCGATCGGGCGGTAGCGCTGGATGTCGACTCGCCGGCATTCGAAGACGAGGCCTGGGCGTTCGGCGGGACGGCTTCAGGCATGAGACTGGAGTAGTCGGAGTGGCTGGCGTAGGCGTTGAAGGCGTCCGAGGCGCGGGCGGGGGAGGCAGAGGGACGACCGCTCGAAAGGACGCCGTAAGGCGCACATTGACGAGGCTTGCCACTACTAAGCGCTAAGAACTTACCGCTATTCACCACCGGGACAAGTGGCTCACCTCATTGAGTGAGGCATTACCAGCCATCCAATCCTCACTCGCTCTCTCTAACCACTTCTCAGAATGTCAGACCCGTTCGACCCTGCAAGGTTTCTTGGGACTCCATCTGCTTCCCAGCAGCCGAGCAGTGAGTGCCACCCACACGTCGACCCGACGGTCTCTCATATTTGTACTGTCAGAGCGCAAGGTTCACTTCTCGGGCTCACTAGAACACGTCCCCTCATCAGCGCCGTCTCAAGGGGAGCGGCATGGCAACATGAAGCCTCAGCGCAAGCAGAAGAAGAAAGAAGACGCACCGAGTTCCCGCTGGCGCAGCGTCTTCTTCTACAGCTTCCTCGCTCTTGCTGTGTGTATTTGGCTAGGCCCATCTCTGGTAGCATCAGACGGTCCCCTTGCGAGCATCGTGACTCTGTCATCGACCTTTGTGATGCCGGCACTCCCCCATATTCTCAAGAATCGCCGCCGCCAGGCTCCTCACATCTCCCCCTATGTATCAGCGCACATCCAAACCGCCGTTCGCGCAGCCCTCAAGGACCCTGTTGGACGTCGCGACTTCGCACTTGCTGCTGATGGCGCTCGGATTGCCACAAAACTCACATCTACCTTCGAGTCTCTCTCCGACCTCTCGGCACCACAGCCGCCAGAAAACGTCCTCGATGAAGACATGCGAGCTATTTCGCACTGGCTTCTACCCAACGGCCATGGTCAAGTGGGTATCAAGTTACCGTCATTCGTCTACCCTACGAACGTCACTATCGACCACATCCCGAAGGAGATCGCAGCTGATATTCATCAAGCTCCCCGCCATATGGTGCTGTGGGGTATGTTGGAAGGGCGGGCGAACGAGAGACGGCGTATTGCATGGCAAGAGAAGTTCCGTGCATCGGCTCTGGCTCTGAACTTGACCCGTGACGCTCCACCCATCACAAACAACGCTACCTTCCTCCCCATCGCTGCATTCGAATATGATATCCACGCGGAGTACGCCGTCCAGACATTCCCAGTCGATGCTCTCATCGTCGATAGCTGCATCTACTTCGGTGCGGTGGTGCTCGAGGTCCAAACCAATTGGGGAGCACCTTCGACCCGACTCTACCGCGTGCGCATCCACGGAAATGAGATCTCTGAGTAAGGTCCGTTCTTCACGAGTAGTACCGGCGATGACTGACCGCATTCGCAGTGTATGAGGTCGGCAGCTATGTCAAGAATATCACATACTCCTTACCCTCCCGCAAGTTCGTATGTCCCTCGGTATTGCGTTGAATACGTGTCTCATCTGTACGTTTGCTTGTATCATGAATGAATACCTGTTGTTTGAGTGTTCCTGGTTGCACTTTCCGCTTGGGCGACATGGCTCCTTGCGGACGATCTGGTCGTCCTCGGGTGACTCCGAATGCCACCTGGCGACAACAAAGGTGTGGCTCATGTCTTTATCTATCTCCTTCCATGCCCTCCGTCTTTCCGCAACTCATCCTTGCACCTCTACCACACCCTCCGTCGTGCCAACTATGCCCGTCCGCGCTCCGGGAGTACAGATCGTCACCGCCATCTCCGCCGCAAAGCCGTGTCCCCAGGTGATGGAGGACCTCGCTACCTCGTTGGATGAGGAGGTCGAGAGGTTGGGTGTGCACATTTCAGGATTGAGGCGGCGTGGACTGACGTCTCTGACTATCAGGATGCGCAAGTCCTGGACTCTTCCCACCGATATCTCCCAGTGGGCAACATTTCTTACTTCACGATCCCTGTGCGGGTTCAAGACATTCAGCGAATCCACCCCTCCCTCGATAACTCAGTGGCGTGACA
This sequence comes from Lentinus tigrinus ALCF2SS1-7, assembly GCF_003813185.1. Classification (NCBI taxonomy): domain Eukaryota; kingdom Fungi; phylum Basidiomycota; class Agaricomycetes; order Polyporales; family Polyporaceae; genus Lentinus; species Lentinus tigrinus. Next base: position 3,365 of record NW_027138031.1, read on the forward strand.
TGCTCATGACGCTGTACCCTGGTGATGGCGATCTTGTCTCCCGTCTCCAGAAGACATCGGACACAGCTAAAGAGAAGGCGACTCAGCTCAACAACCGTTGGTATCAAGTGAGTAGTGATAGTACGCAATCATGAAGACATCGTTGACCAATACATGTTCAGTTCAAGATGCTGGCTGACGGATACCTCCTTCATCTGGAGACTGCGGACCGAGTCGCCTTAGAAGACGCTTTCCCGTGCCTCGAGCATGAACACAACTCGATCGCGAGCCGTGTTACAGCTGTGAAGGCCAGGAAAGCCAAATGGGATCGTTGCTTCGACCTTCTATTGACCGAGGTATGTCGTTCTAGATTCCAAGGATGGCCATGGGATTAACGTCGTGCTCCAGACAGGAGAAGCCGGTTACATGCAGACTCTTCAGAAGAGAGCAGCGTGGACTCAACAGAATTTCCCAGGCGTGGTCACCGGTCTCGTCACAGAGCTGCAGCAGCTCATCGAGGAGCGCCGTGTCCTGGTGCAGGAGACGTCTCGCTTGTGGGACGAGCAGTTCTCAACCTGGTTCACACGGTCCGGCGACCGTATCACACCTGAAGAGTTTGTCGCAGCACTCTCAAGGCACGTCGACGCCATTCAAAGACTCTCAGAGCAATCGAAGACGCAGAAGAGCCTTGTGTCGAAGTTGGACGTGAGCTATGTCTCAAAGTTCAATGGACCACCATCTAATCAGGCTTATTCAGATGCTCGTGCGATTTGCGGGGCTCAACACCACGACCTTGAATCGCCCCGGTGGTTCCTTCATTCCACTGCAGGACATCAGGCAATCATTCCGCGAGTACGAAGTAATATGGATCGATGCGTGTCGCATCACCGAGGTATGTGTCCTGCCAGTAGCCTTGCCATGGTAGAGGACATCCTAATCAGTTGACTGGCAGGATTGTGTGCGACTGACGAGTGCCCTCGAGCGCTACATTGCCCTCCTCGAGGATGCTCACGGCAAGGCTTAACCGTATGTCTGATTCAGCCGGCGCGACCGTTGGTAGCTTTTTCCCTCCTGGTGAGGTTTTTGACGCACCCAACGGCGCCGGTCTTGTGTGTATCCCTATGTCCTCAGTCCACAATCGTACGTCTTCTTGTGCCCTGTGCCAGGTGTTGGAGCAGATACGCTGTTCGGTAAGTCGCTCATGCTCTCAGGATCCTTTCAGAGACGAACATGTCACGGTCGCCGCTTCCAGGCGTCAAGGCATCGAGACGGCGATCGTGACATGCGTCGTCTGAGAACTTCGTGCCTCACATCGTACTCAGAGCGGTGCGGAGTCATCGGTCATGACTTCGTCGCGGGGAGCGGCTCGGAGTCGTCGTCTGTTGGAGTCGAGCGTTGAGGCGGAGGCAACCAAGTACGGTGTGATGACAGTGTTGTGTTGGAGCCTCCCAGCCTTGTGTTGCGGCGTCGCAGCGGCACAGCGTCGTGTTGCGGCGTCGCAGCGTCGTGTTGCGACGCGCGGAATGAGATTCTACCCGCAAATGGCGCTGACCTCATGTCACGACGACGAGAGCGGCGTGGTTAGAAGCGGCGTGTTGCGGCGTTCAAGGATCAGCGCACATAGTGTGGCGGGGAGCGGTAGGGCGTCATCGGATAGAAGAGCCCCGTGTCGGGGAGAAAACAATTGTCATTGTGCGGGGCGGCGGCGCGAGAGGCGCAAGCCATGTGTTATGGCCCCGACGTCCCGACGTCCCGACGCAAGGCAGTCGGGAAGTGTGGCGGGGAGTGGCTGCAAGAGCCTCGTGTATCAGTGTCAGTGTCGAGTAGTGCTTTATGAGGACGGCAGCCTCGTGTCTCAGCTTTGTCATTGCGTGGGCCGGCGCGGTGAGGTGCGAGAGGCACAAGCCTCGTGTTACGACGTCGAGGTGGGTCGGGGAGCGGCTGCAAAGTCATGTGTGAGCCTCGTGTGCGCACCTTGTCGGATAGGTTGCTTGGACAGCGCCTCAAGGTATGGCGCTGAGAGGTGTCGGGATGGCGTCGGGAGGGAGTCGGATAGAGTATCCGCCTCGTGTTGCGGTGGCGGGTGTCCTCGTGATGCGGAGCGGCGGTTCGGGATGGCTTGCTGTGTGTCGTGAGGCGGTCAGTATCAGGTCGGGCAGTGTCGGGCAAAGCGGTGAGTCGCCCGTTGGCGGATAGCAGCGCAGTGACTCCGAGGGTGGTTGCCTCGTGGAGCGGCGACGAGCTCGGCCGTGTTGGGTGTTGCCGTGTCGAGCAGAGTGTTGCCGAGTGGTGTGGTGTGGTTTGAAGATTTTGACGGGATTTCTGGATACCAGAAATCTCACCGTTCTTTGTCGTTTCTTGGGCCGGAAAAGTTCACCTTTCTCAGCGAAACTTTCTGGTTGCAGAAAAGGATGGCTTTCCTGCCTCGAGGTATGACCAGGAAAGGACCAGGAAAGACGGCCTTTGTGGGTCATTCTGCTGCCATTTCGTGCATCCGGAAATTTCACCTTTCTCGCCGACTTCACAGCCCCGCAAAGGATACCCGGATTAGGTGAGCTTTGTCCCCGGTTCTGGTCCGACTGGAAAGTTTCATGATATCACGAGGTCATGGCAGACAAAGGACATCTTTCTCGGGGTGCACGAGAAATTTCACTGAAAGATCGCCCTTTCAGGACTTTTCTGGCACCCAATCATGTTCGTCAAAGGCCGCGTTTTCGGCAGGACAAAATATTCCGTACATGGCTCTAGGATGCGACCTTTTCGAGGCACCAAAATCTGACTTAAATGTCCGCGACAGTCCGCCTCCGTGGAGGAAAACATGAAGATTTCTTGCCTCGGATTTTGAGCGGGCGCCCGCCGTG
>NW_027138032.1:0-6142 GCF_003813185.1 Lentinus tigrinus ALCF2SS1-7
GCGATCTCAACATGACACGCGCCTTCTTTCTTGAACCCGAGACGCTTCCGCTCCTCAAGCGCACGGTGGATGCATTGGTTTCGGGTGCGCTCGTCGGTCGAGTACAGCGTGTCGGGCTTTGGCAGCGCCGAGTTTGCGTCCTCGGAGCCGATGGCGACATCCGCTGGGCAGGCTATCAGCGGAGTGCGAACGAGATGCACCAGATGCAAGCTCGACCTTAGGGTGTTTTGGAGGGGTAGAAGGCGTACAAGGTTTTCTTGGGGAGTATATTGGGTATGGGTGTTCTGGGGGGTAGAAGGCGTACGAGGTGGAGGGGTATAGGGCGTACGCGGTGTGCTGGGTGGCATATGGAGTTCGAGGTGCGCTGGTTTACGAGGTGTCCCGGTGGGTCAGAAGGTGTGCGAGGGTGTGCATAGGAGTCTTCTGTCGGTCTCGCTGCGTCGCTCGTGTGTTTATAACGAAATATATTTTATTGACTCTTTACATGTGAGTTTCTCGTCGCGAATCGCTAGGGATGCTAACGCAGTAGCAGCCGGAGTCGACTGCCAGGTTCCAAATCGCACCGCAGATGACAGAAAGTCTGTAGGGAAATATATTTCTCAAGATGAACTACCGTACCATGAGACGGAAAAACACACTGCACGCGAACGAGAACTCGGCGCCTAACAAGTGTGCGACTCCGTTTGCGACTGCCACCATCGCGTCTGCCTCTCCGTCTGCACCGCTCAGCACTTGGTCGTGCACGCTCTGCAGAAGATAAGTGAGTGTTGGTCTCTCGGCACATGTAGTTCGAGTACTCACTTCTGGAGCTCGCTAGGTCCCCCGGTCTCGACTGCTGTCAGACGCTGTTTCACGGCCGTCCTCATCCGGGAGCTGCAAGTTCTCGTCAGAACTCAGCACGCACTAGTATACAGCGAAAGATACGTACCTGTTGTCTCAGAAGGGCGCAGCGAACTCGACTCATGCAGCTGCTCGTTCGCAATCCGGGGACAGACCAATCCGGGGACAGACTTGCGCGGGAAGCGGACTCAAGCAGCATCATCTGGGAGCCATGTCGTCAGCGTCCGCCGGTATAGAATGAAATCTAGTACGTACCAGACGCTCGAGGCATCAGACTCCCGACCTGGACACGCAGACAAGTGGACCGTAATGCTCACCTTCGCACCGTTCTCGCTTACAGGTTGTTGATGTGGCCCCAGAGCAATCGGCCGTCCAGCCCGCTGCGGATTAGTCTTCCAGCCGCCCACTAGTCAGGACCCAACGCGCAATGGAACGAAGCAGAAGGTGTGTACCAGTTGTCTTTTTCGACAACACGAACTTCCTCTGACACCCGTAGTCCGGGGGCAGACCTGAGCACAGTGCGGACTCGAGCAACGCCATCCAGGAGCCATGTACGGCACGCAGTAAGTACTCGTCGACATAGATATATGAATAGTACTCACTATTCTCTCAATTCGCGACTACTACCCTCTCTGGCAGGCAGGTCATGTTGCATCTCGCTCTCGTCCATCCATCGCTGACGCATTTGTGCAGCTCGTCTACCCGACGACCGCGTTCCTGTCGCGGTCGTCGATCACGCTTGGGCTCCCGCCGCTTCCCGGGCACCTCCTCTCCGTGCCGGCAATCGTCCAAGACATCCTCGCCACTCTCACGTTCGAGTCTATGGTTGGAATCTTCGGTGACCACAACGAGGGTGCGAGCTTCACCTTTGTCTTCCTGTTCATCAGTGATGTTCTACTAACAGGTTCAAGGTACGTACCATTTGCAGTCGAGCGCAGCCCGAGTTCAGCGTGTGCTGCATGGAGCACGGTCCTTATCCAGAAGCTACAAGATAGCGGTCAGGATCAAGTGCGCACCGGGACGCAGCAGAAGGTACGTACCAGTTGACGCAAACCCTCGCACATACACTCGCTCGTAGGATTCCGGGGGCACGCCTCAGCGGGAAGACTCGAGCGATGCCATCCGGAAGGGGTTGCAAGAGGTGACGTAAGTGCTTGCCGACATAGATACATGATTACTCACCATTTACGATTGCAGACACATCTGTCTGGATGTCCTGCAGGTTCTGATGATGGGGCGCGTACCGCAGCCCAGCTACAGCATGAAGCGGATAATCGGTAGGAGTCAGGACTCTGTGCACCGGAAGATGGTGAAAGGTACGTACCGGTCATCTTCGAAGACGCGAACCCTTGTGCTGCTGGTTGCTCACAGTTCCTGGCCTCCCCCGTGACAGGTCGCCGGACAGAACACTGAAGAAAAATAAGTGGATCAGCTCGTGGTGTCGCCAGCCCTACAAGCAGCGATGTGCGTACCGTTTCTCTCCGCTCTCTCGTCTGGAACAGCAGAGTCGCCATGCATGGGATACACGACTGAAAAGTGCGTTATGTCCGGACCGCAGCAGCGTGACTTCTGTCCGCTTTCCGTGAGGTTCAGCTGAGGGACGAGCGAAAAGTCAGCCGGTGACAACACGTCATGAGAAGGTAAATAGAAGAGGTGCGTACCTCCATTATCTCCAGCCGACGGGATCGAGTACCTGGCAGCCAAGGATGGACAGTCAGAAACTGGCAGCATGTTGTAGATCAAAGACATGGATGTGCGGCTCGACACGCTGAAGCCCCGAGCATGCGTACAAGGGGCGGATACGCTCGCGGACGCACCGAAGACATGAAGTGTATGTGAAGCACTTGGACGCGCTGCGTCTGCGCACACAGTGGGCTCGGTGGGAGTAGTGTCCGGTCATCATGATGCAGTGGTTAAGGCACGAATGCACGCATGTGCGTACATCCCGACGGAAGCCTGCACCACGGACGGCAGGAGGTCCTGCAGAGACGTCGAAGCTGGGTGCCACGTACCAGATAGTTCATGCAGTATTGCACAGGTCATAATCCATTGCTGTTCTTCATGATACTGTGTATGAGAAGGCAGCGAGACCGCGAAGAGAATGAGGGATGCGACGGGCTGATGAGCACGGCGAGACAGGGAGAAGATGGGAGGACGGAGAGAGGAGGGGCAGGGGCATTGGCGGTCAGTATGCGAAGAGCAAACAAGGTCAACACACTCACATTGAAGTGTACCAATTCGGGCGCATGCTCGCGACTCGCCTGTATTATTCGGAAGAGCTGGAAGTATTATTTTCGGTAGGCTGTGGTTATTCTATTCCACCTGTGGTATTCGGTACAGCTATACTCGGAGATCGTTCTCTCCCTTGGGCTCATTGAATACTCCCCAGCACCCATCCGCATCCTCGAGCTTGGAGACAGTTGTGGTCACGTCCCTCTGGGTCTCCCAGATTATGCCCGCTGTCGTCCACTGGCGTGTCAACGCGCATGCGCACCCTCGGGCCGGTTTTGGATGAAGCACGGTGTGAAATTGACTGGGTCGATCATCGGCTGCGCCCAGTGAGGGTTGTTGTAACAGTTGCGCGTTATCGGCAGCGGTAAGCTCAGGAGCCGTGTTCCGCTGGGTGGCGAAGATCTTGCCCGGCAAAGTGCACGCAGCTGTGGTCAGAGTTCTCGCTAGCGGTACCTGATGACGGCTAAGCCCAGCCGTAAAAACAGCTATGAATGTTCAGAGAATCCCGCGGATTGTACGTCTTGAGCCCGACACCGACACCATCGCGCAGATGAGTTTCAGCCACAGGTGCCACCAGCTGATGAAGCCTATTCTCCAACACCAACCGCGATCCATCTCAATCCCTAGATGAACCTGCACACTGTGGGAGGTTACCGGGGAGTCTAGAGTCCACTCCAGCCAGTTGCTGCATGAACTGTGTTCCTTGAGCGGCAGCAGCTAACCATTGAACTTGAGTCCCGGAGTCTAGGATCCTGGCAGGCACGGCTTGCTGTTTTGCCAAGCGAGACAGCATGGGCTTCGGGTGAAAGAAGAGCGAGCGAGAAGTTCCTCGGCCCAGACCCAGAGATTCAATGCTTGTGTTATGACTAACTGTGGTCCTGAAGGAGCTGGATTCGGAGAGAGACATATGCATGCACTAGTGCGAGATACATACCGAGATGTCACAGTTCCGAGTTGTGAACTACACGGGCCCAGGCCGGGGGCCAACCCTGAGTTCAAGACGTCATCCTGGGTCTGGTGGCAGACGGATTAGCGAAATTTCCGACCAGCACATAAGTTTCAGGGTTTACTCTGTCGCACGGTGTCTTCGTCCTGTCCCTGTGCACCCAGTTCCAGCTCTCGAGCAGATGGACAGACAGCCGACATGAACAGATTGGGATCACTGTACGGGCGTGAGTTTGTTGTGTGATCAGAGACGAACCGCACACTGGCAGAGACGTACCTGGCAGTCACCCAAGTTCCGATGGTCAGTGTGTCGTCCGAGAGCTCAGGAGTCAAAGACCCTGACCGATGAGGCCGTTCATCGTGGCCTTCGGCTTGAGTCTCCCATGCTCGCTGTCTCGACAAGTAAGTGCGATTCTAGTGAGATCAACTCGGAGTCGATAGCCGGAGCAGGGACACTGTATGTTCATAGTTTACGGTAGATGCGAGCTGTCTCTCGGGTCGTTAAACAAACACAGAGCAATGTTAGCGGAACGGTATGCATTGTGCACCTCTGCGGGACTGGTACATCCGGGCAGTGGCTAGTCGGACGAGACATACCGCTACTGTGCACCATATCGCCAGTGTGTCGCGTCGTCGGGCCAGAACACAGAACACTGGGCCGCAACGCGATTCGGATCCGGCATGACCGTGGACCGTGTCGTGACCTACTCCGAACGCGACCCATGCCGACCCGGAGCGAGTAAGCACCTGACGATGTCAGTGACGTCTGCTAATCCAGCTCACGTTAATACATACTCGCCTACATTCAGCGGGCGATGGCAGCGAGTCCGAGGGTGGTCGGTACATGGCGATGTGTGAGAAGGGCGTCAGCGTGCGCGGGGTTCTGGTGAAGGCGGAGCTCTGTCCCTAGCTTAGATGAGTCGAGCTTCAGACTCGAAGGCTCGGAGTAATACTATTGAACTTGCTGTGTACATATACGGTGCTATCAGATACTAGACGGCTGGTTAGTTGACCACGCTGCGGTGCGTTTGCATTGTACTGTGGACATACCAGATTCGAGAACTTGAACCACAGCTGACTCGTGAGCCGATTGAGATCGCAACACCCGGTGCGTGCAGCGTGTCCGAGTCGAACCACCCACGATCGATTGATCCTGTAGCAGCCTACCTCAAGCGTCCCGGGTCCCTGCTGCCTGCATCTCAAAGTACTGCTGCACAGAAAGACACGGAACGGTGAGGCGCACGACTTGTCCTGAATCCCTCACCTGCTCTGAGACGATAACCTCAGGCCGGCGTAGATCTGCGTGAGTGTCAGCCGCGAGCGGAGTGGAAACAGGTCCAAGATGTATACCGAACACGGACGCCAGTGCAGCGTCGGAACCCAAGTCTCGAGCTTGAGCTTCTTGAGCTGGTGCAGCCCAGTGAATATCTTGTTCGCAGAATCTGGTACGTTGCTGGAAACGACGCCGGGGACGTGCATGTTGGGAGTCATGATATTGGGACCGCCGTAGTCCTTGGGTCGTCGAATCTTGAGCGGCCCGTCGAGGAAGATGATGCCATCGAATGCCATGTAAACGTGAACGCATGAACCCTCGACGCGAACCACTGTTCGGGTTTGGCGAGATCGAATCTGTTATCTGTACTTCAACTTCACGGATGCACAGCTGCCCGGCGAGTGGAATATTCATAGCTTACGTCTCTTGAGTCCCAGTGTGATCGCTGTCCCGAGGGCTAAGGAAAGGGGTTAAGATCTGAGCCGTCTACCTGCTAGTGTAGAGTACTACATGGACGGAGACTAAATTAAGTGCGTACCGGACGGCGAACGAGCCTTGCTCGAACGCGTCTCCCGCCCGCGTCGAAATTCTATCGCCGCATTCGGTGACGCAACTCGAGCACAAAGCTCGCGAGGACGTCCACACTCGTCTGCGCCTGCTTTGTCTGTATCCGGATGACGAGCGGGTCGACGAACTTGCCTGACGTCGGCGTGACAGGCGGGATGGGCTCTCCCGTGCCCAAGTCCGACAGCCCGAGACCAAAGCGATCCGTCGAGCGCAACCGCAGGCGGACGTTCAGAGGCGTGATCGGAGACGGCGCAGAGATCGCCTGGGACGTCATCGGGCCGTACA
>NW_027138033.1:0-6070 GCF_003813185.1 Lentinus tigrinus ALCF2SS1-7
GCTGTTGAGCTCGCCGGGGCGTCGTCCGGGTCGCGCGGAGAGGGAAGCGGGAGGCGGTGGTGATCGAAGAGAGTCGGACGTGGAGGAGGGAGCGGCAGACGACGCAGTTGCGCCGTCTCGTTCGTGCTCCTTCTCGTTTCGGCTCTCCGGCGTCGGCGTGATCTGTTGAGCTCCTGCTGGCGTCGTCAGGGGCCCACGGAGAGGACAGCCGCAGTTGGTGGTCGGGGAGGAGTGCGGCACGAGGGAGCGGGAGCAGCAGGAGTGAGCGCGAGAGGACGCGGTTGGGCTCCTTCTCGTTTGCGCTCTCCGGCGTCGCTGCGACCTTTTGAGCTCCTGGTGGCGTGGTGGGTCGCACGATGAGGGCACGGGGATGATGTAGTTGTGGGGCAGAGCAGGACGCGGAGGACGCACCACGAGGCGACGCAGTTGCACCCTCTCGCTCCTGCTTCTTCTCGTTTCAGCTCAAGGGCGTCAGTGCGGGCTGTCGAGCTCCTTGTGCCGTCATCCGGGTCGCGCGCACAGGGGAGAGGTAGGACCTTGCGGTCGAGCACAGCGGGCGCGAGGGCAGCCGGACACCGTGGCAGTCGAGGAGAGCAGGGCGAGGGAGGAGGCAGCCCAGGCGTTGCTCGGAGCTTTTGAGCTCCTTGCGGCGGCGTCGTCCGGGTCGTGTACAGAGGGCCGCGGGAGGCGGTGGTGGTCGAGGAGAGCGGGGAGAGGTGGAGGGAGCACGAGACGACGCATCTGCGTCGTCTCGGTCCTGCTCCTGCTCGTTCCGGCTCTCCGGCGTCGCTACGAGCTTTTGGGCTCGTCGTGGCGTCGTCCGGGTCGTGCGCGGAGGGCAGCGGCAGTCGGTGGAGATGGAGCAGAGCGGCAGGAGGAGTGAGCACACTTACTAGTTTCACTTTACCAATCACATCCTGTTCCCTCCTTCATTCTCGCCCTCTCCATGCACCCTCGGTCCATCGGTGTGCCATACACAGCGAAGCAGGCTAATGAGAGGGTACGTCGTCGTTGCAAGTACAGAGGTATGCATACAAGTCATGCGCGAGCACTCAAGCAGACAGGATTCCGCTACTGATTCTCCAGAGTCAGCAGCTTTGGCGGGTCTCTAACCTGCACGAAGAATGTCAGCTTTGAACCACTCATGAGGGGCCCGGAATACACGACCTACCACAAACTGCCTCACGCGGTTCATGAACGTCCGTACCTCGTCGCACAGGCGACCCAACGCGGTCTTTCTGCATGCTTCTGTGTTCCTACACGCTGCAGCACCCTTCAGACATGGACGTCAGAATTCATAATCCATCACGTACCGTACGCTCCGGGGGGCACATCGTTCTTCACCGCCATCCTGTCCTCCTGGACATCCGGCACACCCCCTGTCTCTTGCTTGTTCTTGTTACCCTTCTTGATAACCGGCTTGACATCCCTCCACATGTTCTCCTCTGAAGGCGAGCGCGGCCCCATGCTCGTGAAGATAGCTGTTGTGTAGTGTGTAGCAGGTGGTGGTGGAGAAAGCGCCGAGTTGGCATTAAGGTTCTCCTTGCGCGCGTTTGGTTCTCGAGGTCAATGTATTTCTCGTAGTCTTCAACCGCTACCTGCTCTGTCTTCATAATTGCAATTTGCACTTCAGTGTCCCTGTTTTTCCCTGTGTGACGGCAAACATTCCATCGGTATTACATTCTCAAGGTAGCTCACCGCGCCCGAGACAAAACGCCGTCGACCACCCACACAGCTCCATCTTTTCCACGTCTTGCAAAATCGTTGTGATCCACCATGCACTCTTCGACGTGTGGCGTTGGGCACGATGTACGTCCACACAAGCGCATTCGTTTCCTTGAAAAACCACCAGCAATGAATAACTCGCGGTTACTGTCTGCGGACGCCGTTCGCATAGATGCCCATATAAGCGTACCTACGACGACGCCTTCCTTCTCAACACAGGCACGACACCGAGGCTGGGTTAGAAGACCATTTTTCGGCGCGCTCATGTGCGTGATATCATTTGCATCCGCTGCTCTGCCGACGCCATTAGGTATTCAGCCTGCGGTCGGAGCAAACATGCACATCGGACTTACCAACAGATCAATGCAGTACTGCACTCAACCCCCGTGCGTGAAAGAATTCCTGTGGCTTTGCAAATCAACCATAATCGCCCTGTATCCCGGCTGGGAATGGCTGGACTTTCCTACCGAGGTGCGTAGAACCACAGGCCAGTAGGTTGGGCAGGCGCACCGCGCAGACCACACATGCTACTGACCTCATTCCCTTTGTATATGCTTCGACTCGCTTGTCTCGCAACAGTTGCAGGACCCACCGTGGCACTGCCGCTTCGGCGCATCAGCTCACTTGTGTCGGCAGTAGCGGCAAGCTGTAACCTCAGCCGTTCCTCGCTTCCGAACGTCTGCGGCTGTCGACCGGTGAGTCCGCGCTCTGTATCAATGACTGAACTAGCTCACCGCCAAATCCACGCAACGTCCTCTCCCCCCTCAGTTCCTTCGCCCAAACACAGCCAGAGTCTGACGCGCTCGCTGCCTTCGAAAATTCCGCGTTCACGCCTGAAGAACCAACGAGTAGGCTACGACAACCAAGAATGATCAATAACATCGACTGCAACTGCGACACCATTCCAACCGTCGCGGTCATTACAGGTATGGTGCTGTCATACGCTATGCGAGAACACAGAACACCCACCCAACCAACCTGCTGCTACAACGTACGCATCAACCATATCCCTTGCTCGCCAGCGTGGACGGCGACATGATCCGCGTGCTTCTTGTACGTACTGACATACGAGCACCCCTTGATCGAACAGCGAGCGTGTTGATGCCCATCGTGAGCGGACTTGACGACGAAGCTGTAGATGGATCCACACTCTGGACACTGCATCGGGAGTACCTGTCCCCACGGCTGGATGCATTTGTGACTCCAGGTATACTCCTTCACCTGTAGATGGTCATCGCCCGCTCTCTGTCGGGCAAATATCAAGACAGATGTGTGCCGCGCCAGCAGAGTCGACGTGTCCAGAAGGCGCGCAAGGTGCGTGTTGTCGAGGACCACTCCTTCAATGAGCACAGACGTGGCGAAGCTCATGAAAAAGGACCCGGTGAAGCAGGCCTGCACAGCTGAAGCACCGAAGGCGATGACACGCTTAACTTGCATGCTGCAGCGCAATCCGTACGATTAGCAACCTGCGATGTCTGTCCTGTGGGTTCGCAAACTTACCGCTCCGCGAGGTGTTTTAATTTGTCGCGTTGCGTCGTCGATTGGACGAGGGACCCGCAGGCTAACATCGCCAGATTGACCTCGTGATTGGCTCCGGCTTTCATGAGCCTATCCGGAATCACGTTACCCCACCACTTCGCGCATGTATATCGTTAGTGGACGAGCTTTCCGATATCCTACTCATACGTACCTCCTCAAGACTATCAGAAGACTCGCCCGTTTTCCAAAAAAGGTCTCCCGACGTCTCCTCGGAATGTGTGAAGATGAAGACCATCACCCGCGCGCCAGGAAGCCTGTAAGGCGTTCGTCAGTGGACAGACTCCTTTGAAGAATGGCAAGGGCGCACTTCGTGAGTACACTTAGCTCCTTGTTCAGCCCCTTGCGGAATTCCGATGCGTCCTCAGCCGTATCAAAAGAGTAGGGGGCGTCGATGTACACCAGCTTCTCGGGTCGGGTAGTCCGATAGTACGGATCCAGCACTGTATGCATAGCTCTGGCCGGACTTCCTGCGTCTGCAAATTCGGCCAGCCGGATATGTACGATCACGATCGGTGCGGTGTTGACGCGACTCTGCGGCGGTCTGTGAGCTGGGGCCACCACGCGCAGTGGCTCGTCGCGGAAGGGCACCAGCGCACCTTCGTGCTTGCGGTATAAGCCCTGTGGTTCAGATCATCAGCGCATTTCTCAGCCCTGCCGTCGGTGCGTGACCTACCGAGTAGGGCTTACGTTTGCCCTCGTCCTTGCCTTGCGGCGCGCGGTGGAAGTGACAAGCCAGGCATCGGAAGTACAGGTCGTCCAGAGCCTCTGCCGTCAGGTTCAAGACCTCGGGAAAATGCGCTTTGCAGGCCACTCGAGGGCATTCGTCGCAAACCAACAGATCACCGCCGTTGTGACAAAGGTGACAGAACTTCGTCCTTATGAATCAGTTTTCGCCCCATCCCGCAGTCTGTGCATGCTTACCTGATCGTGCGTGTCTTCTGTTATTACAAACGCGCCTCTCGGGCCATGCAGCTTCAGCCGTTTGGACACGGCCAACGGCGTCTCCGTCTCCTCTTCGCTGTCAGGCACCTCGGGCTTGGGTGCCGCCTTTCTCTTGGCTACGACCTGTCAGTGACATCTTCGTCTCTCGTATAATCCTGCATACCTAGTTTTGCTCGTGGAGCACTTTCCCCCGTACTCTTGCTAGCCGTTTGACGCGTGCGTGCCATCAATCCGGGTTGTTGACCACAAGGACGAAAGCAAGTCTGGATCCTCAGTCACCACGGCCCAAATTGGGCACCGATCTTCGCCGACCCCCGGGTGACTCCGATATCGCGTGACCTCCGGGTATCGCCAACCTGAGTTACCCGGGGCGCTTATTCTACAGATATATTGCAGCCCGCGCGCGTCTGACTCACCCAGTCTCGTTCTCTTCCCCCCACCACTACAATCTCAAACCATGCCAGTTAGTGGCGTCCTTTCCTAGCTGGCCAGGCGTTATCTGGCCAGGAGGCAGGGGGTTTGTGGGTTCGTGGTTGGCTGCGGTTGACCTTCGCTCGAGACGTGTTTATATATAATCGTTTTCAACCGCGGCTTCGGCAGTGTCGCCGCAGCAGCGCGGCTTCTCCGTTCTGTCCACCCCATCGGTCCTTTCATCCTATATTGCGCGTAATCCGCGTCTGTTGCAGTTCGACGTGGCACTGTGGAGCGTTGGCGCCATCCATGCCGCCACCGGTCGCGTCACTTCCGTTTGCATAGCGAGCTTCGGCGTGCGATAGGTCGCGCTGGGCGTCTGTAGATTCCCAAGGACGGCTATTCAATAGCAACACCGTTAGCCTACCGAAAGTGCCCGCGTCGGCATCCTGGGTTCAGCAGCAGCACCCCGCAATGTCCCGATGGTCGTCTCGCCGCCACGTCTTTGGCGCGCAGTATTGCAGCTCTGCGCCGCTGCTGGTCGACCTGGTGGCTTTGTTGATGTGCTTGTCCTCGCACACATGATGGCCATCAGCATGGTTCACCTATGTGGTGGTAAGCCAAACACGAACCTGAACCTCTCGTCGGAATGGCCCGCCATTTGGTCGTCCTGTCTGCGCTCCTTGTCAGTGTTCAGTCCTGCCCCAGTGGTCCTTGCATGCTCGCCCACTGGGGCACTTTGTATCGGCCATCAATCAAAAATGTTTGCTAGTCTAGATGTACTTAGCGTACTCATCTACATCAATCACGTTGTGGTTATCCACCCTCACAGTGGCGTTGTTCAGTTGGCTGAGGATATCACGCTCCTGCTCCGCTACCAGGTCGATGTCTACCTCATCCTCCTTCCCCACGTTCCTCGTCCCGAAAGGCTTCGCTTGCTGTGCCACCGCTTTGCTGGAGGAGACCTTTGGGTCGTCCATCGCGATCAGTTCGTGCTCAAGGTACAGAGCCTCCATCTCGACCCCCAAAAGTGGCAGCGCGAGCAGGTCGGGCAAGCGGATCAGAAGCGTGTGGTCGTCCTCCGGGACCTGGATGCCAACTCCGACCTTGCAGGTCACCCAGTCTGTATTTTTGCGATCCCAGACGTCTACTTCGTCTGGATTACCGTTGCGGCGTGAGATCGCTGAAAACCGTTCGTCTTCCAGAAGCGCGATGGTGTGACTTGCCCCGAGGCGCACATACAGGATTGCGGGGCGTTGGCCGTTCTGCTCTGTTGTTTAGCGAGGCTTTCGACGCTTGTCAGGGAAGGACGTACCAGATACCAGAGGACGACACAGATGTAACCACTGTAGTGTTCCCGGAACACTGTTTCTTTCTTCGCATTCTCGCATAGTTCTGTATCTCTTGCGCGCTCCTCTGGGGTGTCCCCCGCGAACTCTTCCAGTCGGCGGAC
>NW_027138034.1:0-5756 GCF_003813185.1 Lentinus tigrinus ALCF2SS1-7
GAACCCTAGTTTGAGGTTGGGGTTACCCCATTCTAGGGTTGGGGTCACCGCCAAATCTGCATCCCTGGCATCCCTGGATGCTCTCATAACCCTAACGAGCCTTGCTACTCGAAATCTCTCTTGAACGTGATTGTATCCCACTCTGACTAGGGCCCGAGTGACCGAGCGAGGGACGCGCAGCAATAGCACCATCGGTTTCCGAGTCTCGGATGAGGGGATGACATGTACAATGTCTCGAGCAATATGTGCGCCGGAGCACACGTCGCGCACGATGGACGGGAGGATTAACTACCATCAGCAGACAACGTCGAGACTCACTCGGATTTGCATATACTTGGTGGATCTACAAAAGCCCGGTTGCGTACGGCGTACATATCACGCAGGCCGATGGCGGGCATAGTCCGCACTGCATCCTGGTTTCTCGCCCTGTACTAGTTGCGCGCCCTCTCCATCCCGTATCCTGGGCCCTACCCTGAGTTGCGGACATGTCGCCCCTCGAACGCCACGATGTGTTGCTGGCCGCGCTCAATAGCCAAGTACGACGAACCTGAACTGACAATCTTCCTTGGCAAGACGAGCCGGGACGCGTGAGTTGGTCGTATTTTGTGCGGACATCCGACCACGCGAGCACCAGGTGTGCGCTACGACTAAGTAACAGCTGCCAGTCGGGGACAGTCGACGCGCCTCATACAGCCGGGTGAAGGAGGGACGGCGTCGACAGGGTGTAGAGCGGTGAGCCTCCGCGAGTCGATCAATTCTCTCCATCGCGGGTTGCCAATCGAGCTTTCAGGGTGTCGCGGGACACCTGCGGGTGGTTATTGGAGTTGAGCTCAAAGAGGGCACTCTACACTGCGACTACTTACTCTCGGACGCTTTCGCAGATATGCAGTTCCTTGCGGCGATTGCGATCGTCATCCGGCGATGGTGTTGTGCACCTCATGGGACAGAGAACACCGTGGACTGGCCTAGAGTCACGCGTGATTGTTCCGGGACTGGGAAGCTCGAAAGCGTCGGATACGCAGAAGCGTAGCGGCCCGAGAGGTCTGACAGTGGCGGCCAGCGGCTGAGGGCATGCTATAGTGCAGCAGAGGAAACGTGAATGAGCAGGTAGACGTAGGAGGACCAGGCGGCAGAGACTGAGAAGCAAGAACGAGGACAGGGACGTTTCGGGATGGCCGCATTCTTGAAATGACATATAGACCATCGTGTCGTCCTGCTTTCTCAAGGACTCAACGCTGATGGGCCACAGCTTGCCGGGCTATGGTGCGCACTGCACCTGACACACCCTGCGGCCGACTGCAGACTCGGACTGGGGACGATGGTATACGAGAGGACTTACTTGATGGGTGGCATGTTTCTCCAGCCTGTTCCGCTGCTTCCCTTCAATTACTCCTGGAATAATTCTCATGTATCCCATCGTGCGTTCGGCTGCTGCCTGGACGATATGGCGAAGCGTCGATGTCGGGTAGGCTTGAGACTTGGCAATATCAACAAGGGGCGCGCGGCCTCCTGAAGCTGATGAGGTTACAGGATGCCATCAAGTACTGTATGCACACATTGTCAGTTCTTCCTGATGTTTGCAACCTATATACACAGAGACCAGAGACTCACATCGGTCCGTGCGAGCGTGATGAAAGCGTGCTCCAAGATATCGATGCCTGCGAGAAGAGACCGTCCTGGTTGGGGTTTCTACTGATCTCAAGTCTTCTCTACACCAGCTAGAGCGTGCATGGAGACGGTAGCAGACGGCAGTACTCGTAAAGACAGACAGAGCAGACATGGTGAGCGTCGAGTGCAAAGTTGCGGCGGCCCCACGCGGAGGCACTTGAGGTTAATGGCCCAGTGGGTTTGCTCGGCTTTTCGAAGTCCGCTGTGGCTGACGGCGCTTTGCGTCCCGGCGCAGCGGGTGGGCGCTTCGTACTTGGTCGCGTCGCGCTGCGAGACAAGTCCTGTTTGCACCTCATATCTTTCTTGTACTCTTACCTAGCACTTCGAGCTCGGCGGCGACACTTCTCAATGACTCATAGGCCCTCACTACACGCTTTTATTCAATTAGGAACGCGCGCTTCGCTCTGGGTAGTGATACCCAATCACATCTGTGGCAGCACCTCCCTCTCCCCTCCCTTGAGCATTCGTCTTCGGCAGCGTGCGCCGGGCAACATGTCGATCAATGTTGCGGGTCCAACGAAAGACTCCACGCATCCTCTGCTTCGCGTTCTCAATAAACCGAGGATCGGCTTCGTCGCGTTGCTCCTGCAAGATGTCGATAGATCGGCGCAAAAGCCTAATCATCTCATCAACATCAATGTCGTCCTCGTCGTCCAACTGCATGGGATGGTTGGCTCAGAGGTGTCTGGTTGGATTATGGGAATTGGTAAGTGCTCACCTCGAAACCTGCCCCTCCCCCTGCCCCCATACGCATCAAGCCGTCGTGTCCTGTTCTTGGAGCTTTCGCCGGAGAGGGTTGTATCTGTAGCATAGTGAATTGAATAGGATGATATAACACTCCGTACCCCATACATACCGGTGAGGATGTGCGCCGTTCATCGGCGTCAGTTGGGATATAGACTCCATCAGATTTCACGCCAGGATCGCTCTCCGCGTAGGTCCGGGGCATGCGGGACAACCATGCACGATGGTGTGTCTCTTCTGGGGCCTTCGTGGTAACACCGTCAACTGGAAGAGTATAGAATGGGGGCAGATGATACCGGACGGCGGTGGGCCACCAGGAAGTGGGAAGTTGTCCTGCAGCGTGAACGAGATGTTTGCAGAGGACGTATGCGTGGTACTTCTGCGCACCGCAGTTGCAAGTCCAATGCTCCACACTGGTCTGATATGAGCCGCGGATTGGAACCTTTGTCAGACGCGTCCAAGAGCGTTTCAATGCTTGCTGAAATTGAGTTAAGGACTTGGCACGTCCCGCTCGCGAGTCGACGACCAGATTGAACAATGACAGACGGTAAGGAGGTAGGGCCTTCGTGATAATCGCGTAAACGGCAAGATCCACAGGCGGGCGGTTGTACAGGTGGAGGACAAGGCGCTTCAGGTTGCGCCAGAGAGCCTCCACCATCATCGTCGTCCGCTTGCATGGGATACTCGTCGCATATGCACTCCGGGCCCACAAAGCCCAGCGGGTAGGAGAGTACCAGGAGTTCCAAAGGTATGCCCAAACGTCGCACAGGTTGTTGGCCCGACAGTGATAGTACATCTCCGCAACAGCATTCCGCCAGATTTCCTCAGAACTGAGGGTCTGCCCATGTCGCTCGGGGAGAAGGGGATGTTGGGATGCGTGTTTGGCAAAGAGGCGGAGAATGGGAAGACGGTGAGGGAGGGGACAGAACTGGTAGTTGCTGGCACGCTGGGAGTGTGAGCTGGTATCTCCGGGGTCAATTGGTGCGTCAACGTCAATGTTTGTGTCATCAGCAACGAACTCATCGACTTGATGCCGTAGGTCGTCCTCGATTTCGCTCCAATCTGCCTCAGCTTCTTCATCTCCCCATTCCTCAGCCTCTGCGTGGTCCGCCCAAAAGCCGCTCTGCTTTGTGTCATCGCCATCCGGGTCGACTTCATCTGCAACACTACCGTCCATCCCATACATCTCACCTTCGTTTGGCGGCCTGACACTAGATCCACTCGCAGCCTCAACATTGAACGTTTCAGTTCCATCACCCAGGTCCGAGTCATGATCGTCTACATCCTCCGGTGAGTTGTCATCCAGTTTGCTTAGCGCCTTCGCTATCGCTTCCCTGGTGAGGACGATCTTCGGACCTGTTACGGTGACCTCAGACGGTTGTCCATTCACGAGTAGGCGTACTCGTGGCAGAGGTTTCTCGGGTGGTGCTGGGATCTAGTAGGGAGAGAACTTTGTTAGTAACCGTCGAGGAGAGTCCACCCACACGTACCTGCGGGATTCCCTCGTTCTCATCTTGTTGTGCAACAGGTACGAATGTCGCATCTATAAAGTCGAACGTCTCGCGTGCAGCCTCAGCGTTGTATGCCGCAGGGGTCTCTCGGTTCTTGGCTAGCCGCTGCTTGAGTGCACGTAATGCGTGCCAGAAACACAGCTGGTGCTTCGCGTTCGGCCACACCTTGTGCATTGCATTGATCTCTGACCAATCTTTGTCAGACAGCGTGAACTCCGGGTGTACACCTAGACCTCTAAGGGTCCGAAGAAACCGCTCGAGAACAGCCTCCTTAGCTCCGGAGGCCGCCTCCTTGGTCGTCTGCATCAGCAAGAAGGCAAGCGGCAAGCCCGATCCCTTCGCGTCTGCAACAGCCGCAAAGAGCTCAAAGTTTGCACCATTTGTATTCCCTGTTGATGTACGTCAGACAATAATCTTGCTAATGTTGCTTGCTCATATGCTCACAGGTCGAATCCATGGCCAGTTCTTGGGTATTCCGAGCCCACTCCTGCACGAAGTCCGTCACCTGAAAAGTCAGCACTCTCGTCCCCGGCTCAGCTTGCACGTCAAGCAATGCGACATGATAAGTGTCTCCCTTCTCTTTTATGAACTTGCATGCTGACGTGATCGGATTGTTGTCTAGCTTCCATTCTTCGCGGCTGACAACGTGCCAGTAGTAGTACACGCTCTTCGAGCTGAAGTTTAGCTTGATCTTCCTAAGAGCGCGGCCTTGCAGCTCCTCGCGAACGACATGGCGCCATATCTTCATTCAGCAGAGGTAAGCATCTCCCTCCGTTTACTATTGTATTGATACTCACCTGGCCTGGTGTTTGGGTGCGTGCGTTCTCCCGGATGTACACCTTCCACTTCTCCGGCAGGTCAATGTCCTTGTACCGCACATGCTCAAGCTCATGTCGGACCGCTATCTCGACGACAAGGCTCTCGGGTAGGATGGTGAGGTGCAGCCAACCTCGGCATTGAAAGCGCGGCATGCGGCGAGTGTCTCGGCTCCTCTCATTCTTAGGAATCTTCTCCTTGTGTGCGCGTTCAGCTGACTGTGCACAGCTGTATGAATACACCATAGCACCTGACCGCTTTCGGGCACACTTCGCTTCGTACCTGAACCAGGAACTCTTGGTATGTTGCATTGGCTAC
The DNA here is from genome assembly GCF_003813185.1 of Lentinus tigrinus ALCF2SS1-7. Taxonomy (NCBI): domain Eukaryota; kingdom Fungi; phylum Basidiomycota; class Agaricomycetes; order Polyporales; family Polyporaceae; genus Lentinus; species Lentinus tigrinus. The sequence continues at coordinate 5,058 of NW_027138034.1, forward strand.
TCGGAATGGATGCGCACTCACGTCCGGTGTAGATTGGTATACTCACCGAGTATGATGGCCACGCAGTCTGCCCGCTTCCGCCCGGCCAGGTCGAGTGGTGCTACTGAAGCCACATCAACACGCCCCTGAACATGAACGGGAGCCTCTGACCGCCAAACAACGTTGATGAAGTCGGTCAAGGAGATGACATTGAGATTGCCGGTGAGACCTTCTTGATCCACTCCGAGAGAGTCCTCTTCCCCACCGTCTGCCTCCGTCATGAGTTTCCGCTTCCGAATCTTCCTCCGCTCTGACGCTTTGGTAGTGCAGGCAAGGCACATTGCTGTGGGCTCCCCCTTCTTACCGCCATTGCTATCTTTGACGCGCAAGCCGAATTCTTCTAGGGGTTTCATAACATGGCAGTCTGAGCAAGCTTTTGACATGAGGATAGCAGTGAGCTGAGAGGGGCTTCATAGAGTGTGGAGGATGCAGAGGACACAGGAAAAAAGCGGCCGCGCATCACGCATCTATGTCTATTACTCCTAATCGCATTTTATTAACATCATTACAATTCGGGCTTTCCGCCCGGGCGTATAGTAAACAGGACTTGTCGCGCAGCGCGACACGACCAAGTACGAAGCGCCCACCCGCTGCGCCGGGACGCAAAGCGCCGTCAGCCACAGCGGACTTCGAAAAGCCGAGCAAACCCACTGGGCCATT
>NW_027138035.1:0-5577 GCF_003813185.1 Lentinus tigrinus ALCF2SS1-7
CTCTCTCTCTCTCTCTCTCTCTCTCTCACCACAACGCCCCCTGCACCCTCGCATTTCCTCTCCCACTCTCCTCCGATGGCGGGGCGTAACACGAGGAGGAAGGAGAGGAAGGAGTGGGAGAGGAAGGAGAGGAAGGAGAGGAAGGAGAGGGAGGAGAAGTCGGTGAGCGCGAGGGACAAGTCGGTGAGTGCTGCGTTTGAGTGCGTCGCTTACCTGCCGCTGAACGTCGGCACCGTCCCCTCCTCTCTCCCCACCGCCGCCACCCCTCACGCGCAGCTGGTCCTGAGCAAGGACGACAAGGCGGTGAGTCGTATTCGTGCCGTGTCGCGCACCTCGCGCTGAACATCGTCCCTGCCGCGTACCACGGTGCAGTTCTTCGACACCCTCTTCCACACCAAGGAGGGTCCCCGGGACGACCTTCGCTGGGACGCCTTCGTCAAGGTACGTCACCGCACACCTTGCAATGCCGCGCGCTCATTTCAGCAGGCGATGGCGAATCTTCGGTTCGCCATCGACAACGCCGGGGCGACGTCGGGTTCGGGGGTGAGGTTCACTGCCCCCGACGCTGTAGGGAAGGGGAAGTGGGAAGGGAGGAGGAGGATGAGGCTGGACGGGGTACGTCCCAGCGTACCGCACACCGATGTTGATACTGACACCCACTTTGATAGCCTCACGCTTATCGCGACGGCATACTTCGCGCCGGCGATCAAACCCGGTACGTCGATCCCATTCCCCTCGAGCCCCGCAGCTAATGGCACCTCAAGGCTTGCCGCTCGCCTCAACGAGCATTTCGAGCTCCAGGACTACGTGGCCAACATACCTGTGGAAGGCGAAGAGCCTGCTCCACAGGCCGTTGAAGAGCCCGCTGCCGACGAGTAGAATAAACGGATTTTGATTGCACAATGTATCATGTACTATAGAATATTGGATCATATTGCTCGTTCATGAGGGAAATGCGCCACAGGAACTCTAAAATGCTATCGTCGCGAAGATCTGCCGCGTGCCTGCGAGTCTCGATACGGAACTTTGCACCGGCGGCATCCCTTGTACCTGACGCTCTCGGCACCGAAGTCCACGTGTCGCCACGTGTCCCCTGCCGGCCCCCTAGCGATCGCATCTTACATCTACCATGCTGATCCTCCTCTCCACCATCTGCTGAGTCGTCTGCACCTCCCTCTTTCCTGCCTCCACCTCCACGAGTTCAGCCGGCGGAGGATCGATACTTCCTTGTTGGCAAGGGCCTGCCTGGGACTCAACGCCGGAGGAGTGGGCGGGTCGCGATGAGCTACATGTTCAACATGTCAGCAGCCTGTTGCGGGGTAACGAGAACGGCGATACACGTACGCCCTGGAGTGTTGAGTTCACGAAGCAGGTGTTGCCATGGTTGATGAGCCCTGGCGGGCCACTTGCGCCAGCCTCTGCACACTCACGACATGGACCTTCTGCTTCCAACTCTGCCACATCCCCACTGTCGACAGCTTCCTCTGAGTCTTCGCCTGATCATCCATGTGGCCCCACGCCGCGTTCCGCGTCCGCATTGCAAACTTTTGTCACGAGCATGAGTCCCATACACCCTCCCTAGTCGCCCACTCCGAGACCACCAGACTCGCATGCGCGGGCTCCATCACAACTGCGCTTCGACGAGGATGCACTGAAGCAGCCGTTCGATGCCGCGACGAACCTCGGCTTGGACTAGGCTGCGTTCAACGACCTCGTGGCATGCTCGCCTTCCACGTCTTCGCAGCCCACGACATGGACGAAGCTGTCTGAAGGCCGGTCCAGCGTCGCTGACCTTTCTCCGAGACCATCTGCGGAGCTCAAGTCGCCCGCGCGCAAGAGCCTCGCCACGCCTCAGCGGATCATCTTTGCGTCAGGTTCGAGGACATGGACTTGAGCGCTCTCGTCTGGATGCGTCTCATCACCGTGCCTCAAGAAGGTCGAACCGTTCCGTGCATAATTGGATGCCTACTTCTCCATCTCCACATCGTTGTGGCGGTCGACGCCTCTCGACCGACGCCTCTCCTCCCGTGCGCAGTCGCCTGTACGCCGTTCAACGTCTTCACCGACCTTACAGTATGACTAATATCATAATGTCCGTTTACTCTGAACGGCGGGTTGTGATGGGGTGTGGCAGGGAGGGTTTCGGTGTTGTGTAGCATCTGTGAATTGCACAAAGGGGCGCGAAGCTGCAAAGACCAAAGACTGTGGGCCTCGCATCGCTCAACATCATTCGGCGTGTCCAGCACCATTGTTGTGACGGTGAGAGCGGCAGTCATAAACGACAGGGAAATTGATGGCTTGGGCACGGAATGGGTATCAAGCGCCGCCCGACGTGGTACCGATTGAACTTCCTTTGCGCCTCCCGCCCTTTCCCTCCCTTGTCACCTCCCGTCCCTCCTTCATCCCCTTGGTTGCCTTTGATGCCACAGGACGGCTCTCCTTGACGCACGCGAATCCATACTTAAGGCCTCTCTACTCACAGATGGCCAATCACTCACCACTCCTGATCGCGACATGGCTCCTGCACACTCCAAATTGCGCTCTTCGCCGCCCTCCTCGTACATTTTCTCCGCTGCTATGACGGCCGATGGTCTACGTCCTACTGTTATCGAGTGTGTCGCTCCCTCACCGCCTCGTCGCGTGCGAGGCGTTGAGCTCACTATCACACGTGTCTTCAAGACCCCTGGGGTCAGGTACGCCTGCTATGTATCCTCTATCATAGTATTACCCTTGTTCACCCTGTGATGCCTGGACAGTCTCAAGCGCTTCAAGGACGCAGCCAGCCCATCCTTCACTCGTTCTGCCACCCCCGGGTCTGCGCAGCGCCTCTCCACTCCCGCCCCCGAAGCGGCACCCGCTGGTGTCTCTCAACCTTCCTCTTCAGCCGTCCCCAGCGTTGTATCTCGTGCAAGGGGATCGGTTGATACTCCGGGCCTGCATGCCACCACCAGTAGCATTTCTACACGCATCACGAGGTCTGCGTCGTACGCTGCCATCAAGGGTTCTTCCAAGCTCGGTCGGAGGTCGTCGATGGCCGCCATAGACTCTCGTCTTGATCCGGATGGTGCCATTGTGACTCGTTACGGGGAACAGGTCAGTGCAGGCTTACGTCTCATCTTCAGCGTGTCTTACACCCAACAGGATGGAGAGCCCATATTCATCAGGCAGGAGCGAGTTACTTCGACGACGGAGCCGGAAGTCGTGACTTACTTTTGGGAGTCATTCACCGCTGTGCCCCTTTGTCAGCCACCCGATCTCACCGCGCATCCTGATCTCACGGCTGGCGATCTCTACAGCAACATCGTCCGAGGAGAGTCGAAGAGCGTCCAGCTGTGGATGTGGACGGTTGACGCTGAGGGTGCAGGCGCGTGGAAACGGGTTCGGGAGGGCGACGTGCGCGAGGACGGGCGGCGATTGACCGTCACCCCGAAGAGGCAGCAACCGTCCTGGGTGTCGCCGAACTGGGGGGTCAAACAGTTGAGGAACCAGAGGGCTCGGTGAGATTGTCGTACATCCTCCCTATATCGGTCCCTTTTCTACTCGACCCTTGATTTTTCCCCGCTACTCGTCCCCCGTGCATTCTCTCGCCCCTCCATGCCATTTTTGTTATAGATGCGTCTTTCTAATGTGATACAGTGGCTCGAAGGTCTTGATCTTGAGCTTGAGCTTGTCATTGATGATCACGTCCACACGAGTGAACAAGCAACATTTCAAGAACGTTAGATTTTATTTCGTGTGAGAGTGCGGGTGCAAGTCATGACCATGAGTTCAATCGTAACACAAGACACGGGACAGCGAGCTGGGATGTCGGAGGAGCGTAAGAGAGAGAAAGGACGAGGAGTGATGAGCAATGAGAGAGGGATCGTAGAGAAGGAGAGGAGACAGGAGAGACAGGAGAGAGAGGAACAAGAAACTGCGGGAGCAGGGAACAGCAGGGAATAAGGAGCAAGGCGCAGGAGGGAAACATCTCATTATACAACGGTGGGTGAGTGTGAGCGGAGCGGATCGTCGGGACATTCAAACATAAGAACAGCACACGTCTTCGAACCCCAATAAGTGCGTGGAAGTGAAGCGCATCTATACGTTAGAGGAAAAGGGAAACAGCGACGAGACGCAGAACTCATGGCGGTCATTTTGCGTCCATCGCGTACTGCCCAGGCTGGTACGTGTACGAGTACGCCGGCGGGCTCGCCATCGCGTTTTGGTATGACGGCGGGAACTGCCACTGCTGCTGCTGGGTGAACGACGGCGGTGTCGGTGTTGTCGGGGTCCGGGGCTGGCTCTGGCTCTGGCTCTGATTGTGCGACTTGTGCTGCAGGCACTCGGGCTGCCCGCTCGCCAGGAGCGCGAGCCCGATCGTGCCGTGGTCGCCCGAGTCCGTGTAGTGGCACACTGCGACATCACCGTCCAGGTCAGAGCATTGCGCCATATAACAGAAGTAAAAGCGAAAAGCGACTTACAGAGGCGTGGGCAGTCGCCGACACCGCATGCATATGGCCACCACAAGCAGTTGCACGAGCCGTGCGTTCCGTGGTGCTTGAGCCCGTTCGCCTGCTTGTACGACCTGATCAGCAGCGACGACGCGGGCCGCGAGAGCGTTCTCGTCGCGCGCGGTGTCGAGCTGGCGCCGCTCGAGCTCGATCGGGCGGTAGCGCTGGATGTCGACTCGCCGGCATTCGAAGACGAGGCCTGGGCGTTCGGCGGGACGGCTTCAGGCATGAGACTGGAGTAGTCGGAGTGGCTGGCGTAGGCGTTGAAGGCGTCCGAGGCGCGGGCGGGGGAGGCAGAGGGACGACCGCTCGAAAGGACGCCGTAAGGCGCACATTGACGAGGCTTGCCACTACTAAGCGCTAAGAACTTACCGCTATTCACCACCGGGACAAGTGGCTCACCTCATTGAGTGAGGCATTACCAGCCATCCAATCCTCACTCGCTCTCTCTAACCACTTCTCAGAATGTCAGACCCGTTCGACCCTGCAAGGTTTCTTGGGACTCCATCTGCTTCCCAGCAGCCGAGCAGTGAGTGCCACCCACACGTCGACCCGACGGTCTCTCATATTTGTACTGTCAGAGCGCAAGGTTCACTTCTCGGGCTCACTAGAACACGTCCCCTCATCAGTGCCGTCTCAAGGGGAGCGGCATGGCAACATGAAGCCTCAGCGCAAGCAGAAGAAGAAAGAAGACGCACCGAGTTCCCGCTGGCGCAGCGTCTTCTTCTACAGCTTCCTCGCTCTTGCTGTGTGTATTTGGCTAGGCCCATCTCTGGTAGCATCGGACGGTCCCCTTGCGAGCATCGTGACTCTGTCATCGACCTTTGTGATGCCGGCACTCCCCCATATTCTCAAGAATCGCCGCCGCCAGGCTCCTCACATCTCCCCCTATGTATCAGCGCACATCCAAACCGCCGTTCGCGCAGCCCTCAAGGACCCTGTTGGACGTCGCGACTTCGCACTTGCTGCTGATGGCGCTCGGATTGCCACAAAACTCACATCTACCTTCGAGTCTCTCTCCGACCTCTCGGCACCACAGCCGCCAGAAAACGTCCTCGATGAAGACATGCGAGCTATTTCGCACTGG
>NW_027138036.1:0-5258 GCF_003813185.1 Lentinus tigrinus ALCF2SS1-7
GTGAGTATTGTGAATTGTGAGGGAGGGCGGAGAGGAGCCCAAAATGGGTCCGATTGACTTTACCATGAATGTGCAAAGGATGAAGTCGCGTTCCAAGTATGGTTCCAGGTTCTGCGTAGAAGGGCGTGAGATAGGGGGGACGTGGGTAGTGAATGAATTGTGGAAGGATCGCTGGTGGAGAGTGGCTCGCCGATGGCGGGAAGGGGCAGGATGCGCGAAACTAAGTATGGGTGGAAGAGCGTCAGTGTGAAGAGGATGTTGACATGGACGGCATATATAACCGAAGGAGTGGAAAGTACCTGAGACAACTCGCTTGACCATGGCCACTTGCAATAACCCGGTATGCCCTTGCGATGAGGTATTGCTCAGGCCTGAGATGTCTCGGTTTGTCCTGTTTCTGATCCGATACCCCGAGGTGAGTACGATAACATGCCAGTGGTACGCGTACTGACCACGAGGAAGATATGGGCTGCCTATAAAGCTGCGCAAGCGTCGTTCTGGACTGCCGCTGAGATCGATCTGTCACAGGACGCGGTCCAGTGGAGCGATCTTTTGACGGATGTGGAGCGCTGCTTCTTGTCGACTATACTTGCGTTCTTTGCCACATCGGACGGCATCGTTGTCGAGAATCTTGCGACGCGATTTTGCGCAGAGGTTCAAGTAGCGGAAGCGAGGTGTTTTTACGGGTATCAAATCATGATGTGAGTGGTTCGGGTGCAGGTGAAGATCGATGCTAATGAACGACGTAGGGAAAACGTCCACTCCGAAATGTACACACGTTTGATTCAAGAGCTCATCAACGACCACGACGAACAGGCACGGTTGTTTACGGCTCTCAGCAACATGTCACCTGTAACCGCGAAGGCAGAGTGGTGTTTGCGGTGGATTGCGTCGTCTTCGCGGACGTTCGGCGAGCGCTTGGTGGCGTTCGCGATAGTGGAGGGGGTGTTCTTCTCATCCTCGTTCGCGGCAATCTTCTGGGTTAGAAGCCGGGGCTTGTTGCCCGGACTGTGTCAGTCGAACGAGTTGATTGCGAGGGACGAAGGCATGCATACATCCTTTGCGTGCTTGCTCTCGAGGCACTTGTATCACCAGGCCGCGTGGGAGCAAGTTCGCGTTATGATCGAAGAAGCAGTTAGTCTGGAGAAGGATTTCTTTCGAGGTAGGTTTCGAATTTGGCAAGCACGCGAACGATCTGACGCAAATTGACAGCTGCCTTACCTGAAGATCTGAATGGTATGAGCGCGGATATGATGGGGGACTACATGGAGTACGTTGCGGACTTTCTTCTGGGGGAACTGGGGTTCCCGCCCCATTTCGGAAAGGATAATCCGGTGAGCGACAGCGAATCGTTACCTGGGTAGGTGCTTACATGTTTACAGTTCCCGTTCATGGAAACAATAGCGGTCGAAGGCCGTGCGAACTTCTTCGAGCGGGGGGTGACCGAGTACATAGGCGCGTGCGTTTGAACTTGAAGACGGAACGTGCGGTGGATGTAACGTGCGCTTGGATTGTGGGGATGACAGTGGAAGGAAGCAGAGAAGCATGGCAGTCAATGTCTCGTTATCTTGTACCAGTATGAACACAAACCGATCCGGATGGCGTTTATGATACGGGAAGGAACGATGCCGATCGTCACTTGTGTGGCGTAGGGGGGCCGTAGTTGTCCAGAGCGGCTGGGTAATGGTGAGCTTCCCTGTTCAGCAGGAGTAATTGAGTTGAGAAGGAGAGACGGTGTTGGCGAGCGAGATATGTCAGACGTAAGAGCGTGTGATGAGAGGGAGAAAGTGCGCTTGAGAAGCAGGGATTTGTGGTGCTGTTTGGGTTGATCTGCGGGAAAGTGTGTGGGGTTGATCAGAGGAAGGTCGGACGATTTAGAAGTCGGGTGAGGATTGAATGAGCAGGCCTGTTGGTAGCTGACAACAGACCGTCCAAGGATCCTGTAAAGGGACACAGATCGTGAGTCCGATAGCACGCGCGGATAGTCAGTTACGGCAGAGATGGTTTGGGGGTGCGGGATTGTAGCTGGTAAGGGGGCGATAGGGTATATGTGTACCGTAACTTTACATGTGCGGGCCGAGAAGAGGTAACGGAGCCTAGCTGACCATTCGCCGGTGACCTTGGAAGTTGACGTGGAGGGTTAGATGACTGTATGACTTCGGTGTGATACGTTGAGAGGAGGGCGGCACCCGAAGAATGGGGCGGTCGGTTCACCGGAAGTCAGCGGGGATCGATTTGTACCTGTTAAGGCTGGCTTCGTTGGTACAAGGACGGCTATATAGGCGGAGAGAATCAGTTAGAGGGGAAAGTATGGCGGTGACAATGAGTCCGCAAACGTACGCTCGTTATCGCTCTCAAGGGAGCAGCACGAGGCAGATGAGAATTGACCCGAGCAGGGCTCAAGGGAGGTGAGTTTCGTGTTACTATGGAATGCGCAGGGGTAACATTAAATGCCGCTAGTAGAGGCCCACGCGAGGTGGACGCACTTGAGGAAGCATCTCAGAGGCCGGGAACGGGGGAAATGGACGGCTCATTCGAGGATGATGAGTCGGATGGCCCGCCCCCCCTGGAACCCGTGTCGGAGGAGACTTTGCGAAGGATGGCGGGTGCGCAAAGTGGTCCGACCGCGTTAGAGCAATACTTAGTCGTGATGTTCGAAGGCGAGCGGGTAAGCACACTTAAATGGCGAAGTAACCGTTCCATTAAAAGAAAAGCTAGTTCTTCTTTCGCGTGTCGATTAGCGTCGAGCGCCGCGAGGGGAGGGTGTTGCCCAACGTACGAGTGGTCCTGATGAATGGGTTATTGTGGCGTGGTACGACCGAGGACGACATTTGGTTTGTGCTGTCGATGGAGATGGAATCGTTACTACTGGGGGAACTTCGACGCGCGTTTCGCGGGATGGAGGAGGACAATGATGCGGCAGAGGTGGCTGAGCTCGTTGGGCATACAGAGGATGAGTAGCGTAGTAGGGCGGAAAGAGGGAAAGCGGACCGAGCGGAATGCGAGGTGTGGGATTGTTGTATGAGTAAAGCGCGACATTGTAAGACGTCTGCTGCGAAATGTACAGGGTATCTATAAGAACGCTTATCAGTATTGCGAAGGCTTGGGGAGTTGCGTTTAGAGAGCGGGAAAGGGAAGGGTGAGGAGTCGAGTAGTCGCGTACATCTTTCAGAGTATAGGGTCTGGCAATTGTACCGGAAGTCATCAGTGGTAGGACCAAGGTCGGTACGATTGGGAAAGACTTGTAATGAGCAAGAGAGCGAGATAGGTGGCGGTGGAAATGCTGGGGATCGGGGTCTGCCGGTAATCACGTGAACCGGGTGCGCAGGGAGCGCGCTTGGTCGTGGTCGAGTTTGTTGGCGCTGATTCCTTAGAATACAGTCCTGGCGGATGGGCTCGTGTCTGTTAATCGTAAAGAGCTGTGTTGTACAACAGGATCTTGTACATGGAGTGCTTACGGTTCACGCAACAGACCGGTAGGGAAGACTGTTTTGGAAAGCACAGTGTCTTGTAAGGTGTACATGATGTGGCAGTCCGTTTCGATAACCACACGAAGAGACAGTGGCTTTTGCACGATAGGAATATTCATTTCGCGATTATATTGTGATGAACAGAGCCTTAACAGGATTCTTGATATGTGCGCGATGGCCTTCGCAATGACGGCTAATCAAGGTAGGCCGCGAATGATCGTGCGAAGTATTGCATAAATGCCTTCGGTCTTTTTCAAACACTGTGACAGCGGCAAGCACAATTATGCCTGACGGACGGACGCCGTGACAATTACGCGCGAATGCCCGTGAAGCTTCGACTGGATATGTATATAAAGGAGAGAAGGGCAGTTCGTCGGTAAGCACTCTTGCTCTCGAGACTTCGTGAAACCGCACTCGACCCTTATTCGAATTATGGCTCTGAACGTCGAGCAGCATCCTCTCCCAGCCTGTCCCCATCCTATGACGTGCCTCCGTCGCGTCCACCGCTTGCTGCAGTGCAATGTACCAGGCTGTACGAAGGACGCTTCCTTTGTCTGTGCCTCTTGCAAGGACGATGTTCCATACTGCGGCCCTTGTCACGCTGCCGAGGTGAGTACTATGGGTTGCTAGATTCGTTAGCTTTGAATCGCGCGAGTTAATAGGAAGCTGACATGACGGGTCTCATGTAATAGGACTGGGCGAGGCACGCGTGCGCGCGGGACGTTGGCATCGGCCAGGGAGAGGCCACGGCGTACTGCCGAATCGTGCAACAGCGGCGGGCGCTAGTGCGCAGGAGCTCCGATATATCGCTGGCTCTTGACGCGACGGCAGGATCGCCTTTCCGATTTGTCATTCCGCCGCCCTCTGTGGCGGTCGACGTACCGCCGCGTAAGGTGCGAGGATTTTACCTGGAGGTGAACGAAGGCGAGTACAGTAGTCGGGCGGTATCCAGGAAGTGGACAGAGCTGATAGCCAGAAACAGCTCGCATGCATGTGGTGGACGTTCCGCTTCAAGCCTTGTACTGCGACGCTGCCAGCGGCAGGACTCGGTGGGCAGCAGTCATCATCGACTATGTCATGGATCCGGTGGGGAGATCGATTGTCACATTCGGAAACAACATGGAACCGCGTCAGTACCCCCTGGTCATCTTCTACGACATGAACATCTTTTCCGAGGACGAGGACATCGTATGCGAACTGGAGCCTAACCAGACTGTCCTACAGCTGGTCGAGCACGTCGATCCACCGCCTGCTGTCTGGTGTGGACCTGTGCTGGTCTTGAAGGCAAGGAATGAGCAGCTGACCGATTTTGTTGCTGTCGATGGCTATGATTTGGAGGACGTGCAGGGTTTCTTTGCTCGTGTGGGCTGAAGGGTCAGTTGCGTAACTTTATGGTATTCACTTTGATTTCTTGGATGATTGTGAAAGCGGGGGAAAATCTGTATCGTACATGGTACTTGGAATGTGGAATGTGACTGTGACATGTTCTTCACGTTGCATAGGGCATAGAGAAGAAGTTCTACACAAATGGGTATAACAAGTGGCTGGCGAATAGACCACAGGGCAAGGTCTAGAATACGTATCTCAATATGAGGGCCACGGGCTCAGTTGTTTGAAGGAAGGGATTGTGATGGGGGCACAATAGCATACGAGTGCATGTAAAAATAATTGGAACTCGGTGGCATTTCGGGTCCAATTCTGAGGGATTGTTTGACATAGAACGATTCAAAGAAGGAGGATGATGTGAAGGGCATGATAAAGAAGGGCCGAACTCGAAGGAGGCTTTAG
>NW_027138037.1:0-5076 GCF_003813185.1 Lentinus tigrinus ALCF2SS1-7
CTCGGGATGCTCAACGAGCTCCGCCCGATGTGGTACTACGTCCTGGCTGCGGTCCTCTTCGTCCTCAGCCAGCTGGACTACTTCTTGCTGAGCAAGGTCATTTGCAGGGTGCGTCGTCCGTCTGTCCGCGCTTTCACTCCTATGCTAACGCTGTTACACGTCTTCTTTCCTGCTCTCTCCTCCATGCGCCCGGTGTATTCTTCTATGATCTGACTCTCGCTCGCCTCGCGCACTTCGCACACTTGCCTGTCCTCGCGATCTCCTGTGCGTAGGCGGCAGCTACGGGCGCGGTAAGCAAGGTGGATGGCTCGTTCATTGCGACGATACTCGAGACGGCCGCTGTTGGCGTGCTGTACCTCGCATGGCGCAGTATCACGGAAGGTGCGTCTCCTGGCTCTGTTCTGTCCACATCCCCGCCGCTGGCTTCCCACTCGTCATTGCACCACGTCTCCTATCTCATCACTCTCCCTACTCCTCGTCGACCGTCGACTCCGCCGCGTCTCCTTCGCTCGCGTCACCCCAACCTCCCGCGCACCTTTGCTCTGCTCTCCTCCGTCGTGACCGTGTCGTTCGACATTGACTAACATACCTCCGTTTCCGCCAACAGAATCGTGGGAGGACGAGGTGTACTACCCTCGGTGACACGCCGCGCCGTAACGCGCGAGCCTCGGACGCCGCCCCTATCCCGGGGTAGGGTGTCGCGTCCGCGCTGCTGCTCCTCACGCCGTGTCACGTCTCCTTCACGTCTTCCCGTTTCTCCCTGCGCAACACGTCGCTGTTCGCTGTTTAACTAGACACCTGCCAGCCCAGCCCCGTCCCGCCCGCCCCGTTGCGTTTTGCGTACGCACCGTGCTTTTTCCGCGCTCGGATGCTCGGACACGGTGCACGGTATGAGACGGCTGCCGTTGGCGTGTCCGAGCATCCGCGGTGGTCGGGTGCGGCATGGGCTGCCGGGGAGGCTATCAGCGGAGTGCGAACGAGATGCACCAGATGCAAGCTCTACCTTAGGGTGTTCTGGGGAAGGTATAGGCGGTACGAGGGGAGTACGACGAGTGGAGGGGAGTACGGCGAATGGAGGGAGGAGGGAGGAGGAGGTGGGGAGTGTGGTGCTCTGGGTGATTGAAGGTGAGTACAGTCGTCTTCCGGGGCTGTTTTGTCGTGTCGCTCGTATGTCAGATGTGTAGATAGGCAATAATATATTTGGTTTGCTCTATATTCTGTGCGGCAGCCGTTTCTCGAGGTCGCAAGAGAGATGCAAATGAAGTAGCGGCTTGAAGTCGCCACAGACGATCAGATCACTGCGATTACAATGATATTCTACGGTACAGACAAAATACGGCATGCTACAGAACTCCCTCGGAGGTGGAAACGCGTTCCGCTCGACTTGAATGCGTCCGCAAGTATGGGCGCTCACCTGCCGACTTCGCGCGTGCACCAAGTGCGCGACTCTGTTTGCGACCACCACCGTGTCTGCCTCAGTCTGCCCCGCTCTGCGTGTAATGCTCCAGCCCTTGCTCTCTGCGCTCTCTTGGGCTCTGGGATATACTCGCCGTACTCACCTCTCGAGCCTCTCACCCGCTGCGGCCCGCCGCTGGTCTCGACTTCCTCTCGGACTCGGATCGCAGTGCTGACGGCTCACAGTCCGGATGCCTTCAATACCGTCGTCAGGTGAGTGATAGAATGCTGGATTTGCACAGACAGGTACGTACCAGTTGCAGTCTATCCGGGGTAGGGAGTCAAATGCGGAGGGGCAAAGACTCGAGCGACCAGGAACTCACCCGCTCCGCCGCTGGTCTCGACTTCCTCTCGGACTCGGATCACAATGACTCTCCAGACGCCTTCAACAATACCGTCATCAGATGAGTGCTAGGACGCTGGAGTTACACGAACAGGTACATACCGGTTGCAGTCCGTCCAGGGCAGAGAGTCGAATGCGGAGCAGCGAAGACTCGAGCGACCTGTGGCATGAGAGCTGACGACATCGTCAGTGTACGACAGTACTATGGAGTTACCCAAGGGACCCTTGCCGTCCCTCTCAGATGTCGCCTCCTCCTCCTCCTGCTGCGTGTCGTGCAGAAATAATGATATACAGCGCCACGATCCGGACGTGCTCGTCATGGAACTCCTTCAGTGCCGTGACAGCGACGTTGTACGCGTCCCGCAAACTCGACATTGTCCTCCTGCTGCTCGACGATCTGCCGGAGCGAGCGCGGGTTCGCCTGCAGGTGGTGGAGGAACGCACCGTGGTGCCGCGGCGTGTACGACTACATGCGCGTCAGGAACGGCACCTTCGGCTTCAGCGGGGCGGAGCTCAGGTTCGACGTCGTGGGCAGGATAGATGTGGATGACAATGACGCCGCAGGTGCGTCGGTCGTGGTGGCTGATGAGGATGGGCCGCCAGTGCCATGCGAGTGAAAGTTGAAGCGGGAGCACTTGTCAACGCCGAGAAAGATGTCGAGTGCGTGGATGAGGAACCCAAGAGTTCGATGGGCTCCTGAAGGGTCGGGTTGAGCTCAATCCCGTCGAAGATCCACTTGCGCCTGGTGGTGTCAGAGTCTGCGCCCTCGAACCATGGACGGATCTCGTTGTCGAAGATCGTGGGGTCGCAGCGGTCTCGAACGCTGGCGAGCAACTGCTTCAGATCGTTGATGACGCCTGCGAGGATGTGGAGGTAGTTCGTGATACGCCGGTGGGCAATCTGGTCTCCGACGAAGGCTTCGTCCATGATCACCCGCATGACGGATAGTGCTTCAACGCCCCGAAGCCCGATACGCGCAGAGGAGAGGTAGAGCTCCTCATCATGAGTGCCCGTGGAGAGCGCGAGGCAGCGAAGGTTGTGAAGCTCGGCCTTCGATGCGAGACACCGGCGTGGTCTTGAACGTCCGAGGGTGAAGACCTCCGTGCGCCAACGTGCCTGTTGTTTGCGCTAGTCACCTGTCTAGGGCACACTCGAGTGCGAGCGAGGACGAGAGGGACTCGCGTCGTCCGCGAGTCGTGTACGAGATGTGGTGAGGTCGTCAGCACAGTGTGTGCAGGTATCCGATAGAAGAAGGTACGTACCGGTTTTGCTCGAGGCTGGAGACCCTCGCACAGGCTCGTAGTCCCGCTCTGTCGGCTCGATGGACGTCCCCTAGAAGCTAGTACAAGACGTCGTCAGTACTCGCCCTTTGGCTGGGATGCAAAGGAAGGGACATACCATACATGTCTAGAGCTACAGACCAAGCAGTGTCTGTGGTGTGTGCTTCGTCGTCAGTACCGTCCTCAAGAAACCTTTGAGTACTGACCTCTGTTCTGTTCTCGACTACAGGCGACATTGAGGTTGAGCTCGACAAAGCCGAGAGACAAGGGCGGGGACTCAGGGTTGCTCGGGATGATGACGACGGCCGTCCGGGGAGTGCAAAGGGGACCCGAGTGAGTGGTTGTACAGGTCGCCCGGACTCATGTTTCAGTCACCCGAGGAGCAAAGGCCTTGTCCGGGAGCTACGAGATGTCGTCAGGATTCAGCAAGCACCGATGTAGTGCCGCGGAACATACGTACCGGTTGCCTTCGGAGAGGCGGACGACACTACAGTGCGGGTGCTCTCTCGTGCCCATCATCCAGGGCAAGTCGCAGCCCGTCTCCGTCACTCGTGAGCCCCAGTCGCCAAAAGCTTGATGGCTGGTGTTCCACCGGACGGGTTGCAAACCGGATCCCTAGAGGACGGTAAGTGAACTGTTTTGTCGTCTTGCCAGCCAAGATGCGGACAGGTATGTACCAGTTTTGTCCATTGCGCTGACGTTCAGTTGACCACGTTGGCCGCACGGTGAGCAACATGGCTGTTGGTCGCGAGCGTGCTTGGTCTTCAGCTTGCAGGGTCAAGGCAACAGCGGCGTCCAAGACCACGTCTACACGTAGTCACAGTCAGTCAATGGTGCGTAGATGTTCGAAGGAAAGGTACATACCCAATGTGTCGTTCAGGCTGAACCCCATGCTCCGCCTGAACCCAGACAAGCGTGTCAAGGCGTCCGAGCTCATCCAACAGGCGTGACTCGACTGGATCACCGTGCAGGGCGAGATCGACATCGTCCGACGCGCAGAGAAAGAAGCGCAGCGGAAATGACAAGTGCAGGAGGCGTCCGCGTCCAAGTCTGGATGCAGACACAGAGTCAGACATCGATGCGATGAAGCCCGTGGACGACGTTGTCGTAGGCTTTGAGGATGTGCACGAGACATAGTCAGTACCAGCTGAGAAGTGAGCACAGTGAGGCGGGGGAAGTAGACAGGGGAAGTAGACGGGGGAAGGAACAAGGAGCAAGGAGAGGTGGGGCTGTTAGCGGTAAGGGCAAACAGCAAACAAGGCTGACGCGCTTGCATGGTGTACCAGTTCGGATGCATGCTCGCGGCTCGGCTAGTATTTTGGATCTGGCATGACCGTGTCGCAACCTACTCTGAACAGGAACCTGAACCTGATGCTGTCAGTGACGTCCGATTACAGCTCAAGAGAACCGATACTTACCTTCATTCAGCGGGCGACGTGGCAGGTCGGAGGGCAGTGATCGGTACATGAGACAGTAGCCAGTCATGTTCCCGAGCGGGCAACATCTGGCAGTTCAATGTGTGAGGAGGATAGCGAATAGCTGACTCGAGGACCACTCGTACATGTCCTTGAAGGCCGCTCGTATAGCCAGGTCTTCCTCGTTTCCGTAATGAGTAACAATCTTGCCCACCAATCATAGGTAACTTGAGAACCCAGTCGCCTCGAACGAGACACCCAATCTGGTCAGCACTGACGGGATGATTGGTAGTGTCGCCAAGCCAAAGAAGCCGAGTCCGAGGCGGAGAACGCGGGTGGTCCGCTCACAGACATGGTAATCGATCCCGTACTTCACGAGGAATGGATCACATACAGCCCACGCCTCTTGATATGTGTTCTGGCAAGTTGTAGGAAGCTGTTCACCGAACGACTAGATGACACCCAACATGACCTGCAGGTATGGGCACGCACGGGTTCTGGCAAAGGCGGCGGAGCTGAGCGGTTCTGTTCCTGTACACGGGGTCAACATCGGAGCAGTGTTGCTCAGCTCTGTACCATCTGG
>NW_027138038.1:0-4880 GCF_003813185.1 Lentinus tigrinus ALCF2SS1-7
CTACATCTTCCACTCCTAGTGCTCAGTACTTGTCAGACCTTCGCAAAAGGCTTGATGAGCATTCAGCTCTGCTAGCTGGACAGGTTGATTATCGCCAAATGTCTCCTTGGCACACGACTACTGGCTGGTATTCATGGCTAGCTGACAAGCAGCCTCAGGATATCTTTCCTTACTCTGATCACCCCAAAGCTGCTCAGGAGCAGTGGACCACTGTCATTGACTGGGTTCATTGCTTCTTTGATTATGCCTACCATCTTCCTTCTGCATCCAGTGAACTGGCCTTGCAAATCTTGAACACCGAGGCTGGCAACAGGTGAGTCATTAGCTACCATTTGAGCACTTAGCCTAACTTTTATACAGTGAGTTCAACCACACTCCATTTGGTCCTCATCAGATGGGGGATACCCAGCAGGCCTATCGTCAACTTTTCACTCAGTTCATCATTTTCCTCATTCGCATCGCCGACTCTACCTCCAACTATGATCTGAAGCTTCCCGTAGATGTGCAGGAGGCCCTTCAGGAGTTTCAACAGTTGGCCTTGACACCCACTGCATCCTATCAGGCTAGCGGTGTTCAAGAGTTTATCTGTAACATCCTGATAGCCCTGTGGACCAAGACCTATCCTCCTGTTGGCCGTACCCTCTTCAACGACCCTACCATTCGATTCATCATGCATACTCAGGTCAAACCAGACCTTAGCTTGAAGGACCCACATCAGGTGACAGGTATCTTGGCCAAGATGACCTACTGCATGGTGAGTAAATATTTACATAACTACACAACTTTATGCTGAGAGTGCACAGCGGCTGGCATTTCTAGCATATGCCCATCAGCAGTTTGATCCTGAAACCCCTGAGAACACCCTAGCCACAGAGGTTCGAAGCCTTCAGCCATGGTTCACTGTTGGCCAGGAAAGCACCTTCCACACCATCCGTTCCCTCCAGCATCGTGCCTCTGCTCTTGTCATGTCCAGTCAGAATGAGCCCAATATGGCCTGGAAGGATGGCTCAGACTACACAGTCATGATCTTCAAAGGTGGTCAAGTCAGCCTTCCCAATCTCATCTCCTGCCAGGCTGCCCTTGAGGACCGCTCCATCCACATCCTTCTTCACGATCTTCTCTTTGACCACAACTTCTCCATTGACATCTCTCGACTTCGTGATGACATGGGCAACTCTGATCCTGACTATTCCCTCTTCACTGACCGTGTTAACCGCCCTGTGCTTGGCCCAGTTGATCGCCTTGCTCAACATATCTTGGACACTCCTGCTTTGTGTGAGCGTTTTGTGCTTGCTATTGAGAATGGAGAAGTCATTTGGAATGCTGTCAACCTCTCCATCTGGCTCTCTACCTACACTCAGTTCAATCTTCTTTGCCTTGTCCAGGTAGAGATGAACTGTGGTGCTCCTGGGCGAACAACAGAGCTTACTGCCATGCCAAGGGTCAACACTCGTACAGGGATGCTTCGTGCCCTCCGTATCATTGATGGACATATTGCTCTCATGAGGACCTACCACAAGATGCGAGCAGCTCAGGGCAGAGACAGAGTAATCCCTCACTCTCTCAATGCCTCACTTGGTGCTATGATGGTGTACAAGGAGGCCTTGTGCCAACCCTTTGCCCAGCTTTGTGCCAGTGTTCTGTTTCCAGAGGATGTCAAGGTCAAGAGGCTCTACCAGGACTTCTTGTTCACTAACTACAACAAGCCATTCACTGGAGATGACCTTTCAAATGCCATGAAGTCCTGGACTAACCAGTACATTGGTTTCCCCCTTGGTGTCCATGACTGGCGCCAGGTTTCCACTCCCTTCCGTCGACAGCATGCAGGCCTGGAGGAGATGTATCTGCAGGAAGATCTTGACACTCCTGATGCTGCACAGGCAGGACACTCTCATCGTGTGGACTGGTTGCGATATGGAGTTACCAATCTCGCTGCAACTGGCCTACCTGAAGACTACATCAAGCCCTTTCTGGCCACATCCAAGCGGTGGCATATAGCCCTCAAGCTTGTTCCTGGTATGTGGCATATATTGATATATGTTTATATTGACTCATGAGCATATAGGTGGAGAATTAACCTCTCTGAGGCACTCTCTTCATCGCTACTTCGTGCCACCCCCTCCTCGTGCTCAGCCTGCAGTTGCTGGTGCTGTCAATCTTGAGGCCCTTGCAGAGTTGGTAGCAGTACAGCTTCAGCCTCAGCTTGCTGCTATGCAACAGGCTATCACTGCTGCCACAACAGCAAGCTTCACTGCCTTTCAAACCCAGCTACTTGCACAACTGCAGCAAATGCATGGGGGACAAAAGCCTCATCAGCAATCCCAGCAAGAAGGCATGATATTCTGTATCATGTATACCTTACTATCCTAACTTTTTTTCACTAGACCACAATATTGACGACATGTACTATGACCCTGTTCCCCCTCCTCCTATTCAGCCTCAGCCTGCTCCTGTACCTTCATCACCTCCCCCAATCCCCTTCCAGTCTCGTCCACCTACTACTGCCACATCCCCAGCCCCCAGAAATGGTCCAGCACTTGCTCTCAGATTGACTACTGCTCAGCCAAAAGCCATTGGTCCCTCATCTGCCTTGCCTGCACCTGTCTCTCGCCCAGCAGTTATCCCTGCACTTCCACCTATGCCTATTGGTGAGCAGGTCATGCACGTTCTCTAACAGAGTATTTAATAAAACATATAGGTCCCATGCCCACTGAGAATCAAGCACTTCAGACACTCCGTCAAGTGCTACAGAAGAATGATGCTCAGTGGCGGAATGAAGGGCAAAAGCAGGCTGTCATGGCAGCAGTTCAGTGGCAAAAGGACTTGGTGGTCATTCTGCCTACTGGCTCTGGAAAGAGTGCAGTGGTGGCTACTGCTGCAAGACTGGAGTCCAACAAGATCACTGCAGTCTTTTTGCCACTTCGGTCTTTGCTATCAGACTGGAAGAGACGTCTTACCCTCCTGGACTATCCCTTTGAAGTGTACAACCCCTCTCGACCACATCTTTCTGGCCAAACTCCCATTGTTCTAGTCTCTTTGGATGCTGCCGGTGGTACTTCTTGGCAACAGGCTGTTACTTCCCTTCGAAGTGATGTTCGGCTCAACCGGATGGTGTTTGATGAGGCCCATTTGGTTCTTACTGAGGGGTCCTATCGAGGCATTATGAACCAGGTCAAGGAGTTACGGATTGCCCATGTGCAGTTTGTCCTTCTCTCAGCCACTATTCCCCCCATCTCTATTTCCCACCTCGCTACCAGTTTTACCCTTGCCACTGGTGACAACACTCAGGTCATTCGCACTGTCTCCAATCGGCCTGAACTGTCTTTCAAAGGACCAACAACATATGACCACCTTGACTCTGAGGTAAGCTTAATTTTTTGGCCCTGTTGGCTACATACTGACTACTTACTGTAGACACTTGACCTCATATCTCTGGAGGTTCGCACCACTCTCAACATAGTGTCAAAGAATCCAGTCAATCGGGTCTTGGTCTTTGTGCAAACTGTGGCCAATGGGCTAGTTGTAGCTGAAAGGCTGGAATGCGAGTTTTACCGTGGAAGCAGTGACAAGTCCCTCACAAACCAGGACCGGGAGAACATAGCTCAGAGGTGGTACGATGGCACGTACAAGGTCATGGTTGCTACGGATGCCTTTGGCCCTGGCAATGACTATCCCTCTGTCCGGTATGTGTTTGTGGTTGGAGCTCCTCGAGGGATAGTGGACTTCTTGCAGATGGCAGGAAGAGCAGGTCGTGATGGAGACTTGGCTTTCATTCAACTCTACCACTTCAAGAAGGAGCGCTTTACAACACCTGTCAGCAGAGATGCTGATCATCTGGGCCAACAGGACCTTACATTGGTTCTGAACAATCCCTTGGGGCGTTGCTGGAGGGAGATCTTCACCAAGTTCCTAGATGGAAGTGGACACAAGTGCCAGGACAGTCGCTACAACTGGCCTTGTCCTGCATGCCCTCAAGTTATTCCAGGACCTTGGCAACAGGTTGCAGGAGGCAAGATGCGAATGATTGTCCCTCCCCTGCCTCCAGCACCTCTTCTTCCAGGCAATCCAGTTCTCTCTCCCCAAATTGCAACTCGTCGACCTCGAGCTATTTCTACTGTTTTTGCTCTGGATCCCAAAACCCCCTCCACTACCTCTGCACCCTCAGCTCCTCCTGCAGCTGCTGGGTCAGCTTTTGTCCAACCCTACATTACAGCTCGGGAACTTCACCAAGTACGAATGGAGAAGTATGGGCCACTGGTTGCTAGAGTCAAGGCAGCGATGGAGTTGTTTGCTGGTACATGTCCCTTGTGCTTAGTGAGCCATCCTCGTGGGCCAAGACAAGCTGTGCATATGAGTGGGGTGCTAGGTTGTCCGGTGATGAGCTCTCTGCTAGAGAAAACAGCATTGGGATATGGGCGGACGTACAAGACCTACCTGGATTGGATGAAGCAGTGCATTCACTATGGAAGGGGTGGATGCTCGGTATGCTTCAGGTGCCACATTCCATTCTTTCATGACATGCTTCACCAGGCTCAGGAGGGTCAAGGGAACTTTAGATGTGAGGAGTCACATAGGGATGTTGTGGGGTCAGTGGTCTATTGGGGATTTTTGAACCGAGATGAGCGGATGGCAGCAGAGGAGTACTTTGGACAGACATGGGCAGATGATATAGCATTGGGAAGGTGGTTGGTGAAGACAGAAAGGGGTGAAGAGTACACTAACATGATTCGTATGTTTTTGTTCATTGTAGACAGACTTGTAGCGGGGCAGCAGTAGGTAGCTAGGTAGGGTTAGGGTTAGGGTTAGGGTTAGGGTTAGGGTTAGGGTTAGGGTTAGGGTTAGGGTTAGGGTTAGGGTTAGGGTTAGGGTTAGGGTTAGGG
>NW_027138039.1:0-4811 GCF_003813185.1 Lentinus tigrinus ALCF2SS1-7
ACCCGTAGCAAAAATGGTAAGACTCCAAAAGGTGCTCAAAATAGTGGCATGCAAGAGTTTGACAATAGAGGCTGCACAGATCCCATTACAAAGACATGCAAGGCACGATTTCCCCGTGATACATTCAAAGAGACTGCTGTAGATCCAGAGTCTGGCGCTCTGATCATGAAGAAAGGAGAGGCATGGCTGAATACTTTTACTCCGGCAGTTTCATATTTACTGCGGTGCAACCATGACGTGACAAGTCTCATGTCAGGCACTGCTATCAAATCAGTCATTGCTTATGTTGCTGACTATATTACCAAAACACCGCTGAAAACTCATGTTATGTTTCAGTCAGTTCAAAAAGTGTTCGAGAGAAATACAGAGCTTCTTTGCAGTGACAAATCCAGAACAGACAAAGCACGAAGTATGATGACCAAAATGGTCAACTCTCTTACTGCAGCATCTGAGATTGGTGGACCTATGGCCGCAATGTATCTATTGAAACATCCAGATCATTACACCATGCACAAATTCAGACCATGCTACTGGAGGGGATATGTGCTAGAGGTCATGCGTGCATGGGGAGACTCAAAGAATATTGCTGAAGACGGCAAGTCCACAGTGGTAGTGGCTTTGGACGATCAATCAAAAAATGGCAAGAAGAGAATTGTGCCTATTTCACCAGTACTCGACTACATGTGGAGACCTGTGGAATATGAAGATGTGTGCGTGTATGATTGGATTAGGTTGAACTACAAGAAGGCCATGTCCAAGGCAAGACAAAAATCAGCAAAGCCCCAAAAGTTTGTTCCTATGGGTGATGATAACAGTGACTTTGAAAATGATTACACTGTTGATGAGACCATCCCACATCTTCATACCATGCAGGGTGACAATGAGTGTGATGAGCCAGATGGTGCAGTAATGACTGATGATGAGCATGAGCCCACATGTATGGGAGGTGGCCCGGTATATGCTGAAGAGGAAGAAGAGTCTGACGATGAACTGCTACTTACCACTGAAGCCGCCAACAAGTTTGAAGAAGTAGTACAGACAGAATGCTCTCTGGCCAAAACTTCCCCCACTCAGAAGCATAGCCCTCAATTTCATACATTTTTGGCCAACCATCCTCAGGCAAACACACATGAGGTTCGTTTGGTGGATGAGGTTGATGCCTTGGTTCCAAACTTTATAGGAGGACCGCTACCCCGTAAAGATGCAGGAAGTCGTGAAGAATATTGCATGACTATGCTCACTTTGTTTAGACCTTGGAGAACTGGAAAAGACTTGCGACCAGGAGAGAATGTTATGTGGAGTGAGGTGTATGACAATTACAACTTCACGGAAAGACAGAGAAGTATCATGAAATTCTTTCATATCAAATATGAGTGTCATGATGCGCGCAATGACTTTTCTGCAAAGCGAAACCAGGGTAAACAGGGAAAACATAATCCTCTTTATATGAGTGATCATGAGTTGAATGAGATAGAAATGGATGGAATTATATTTGATGGTGAAGCCGTCCCTGAAAACAGAGAGAATGAGCTCATCAACTCTAATGACTGGAATTCAATAAGCAGGGGAGAAGTATTACGACAGACCCGTATGGAGACGGCAGAAAATGTAATGAAGAGTTCAGGATGGTTAGATCCTATGACTGCGCAACAACAGTCTGCAATTCGGCTTTCAAAGTTAAAGGTTCAAGTGACTCCTGACCAAGAGTGCACTCCTACAGAGTGGAAATCTATTTTGGATGCTATGCGTCAGGATGTCTTGGATGCTCGAGATATCGAGGCCAGTCAAAAGAAGCAACAAGTACCTACAGAGTTGCCAGTAAATGATGAACCAGATAGAGTGAAGTTGGTAGACAAGCAGTATTTTATGCGTAAAGAATTTGAGGTCAAGGATCCTATGGCTAAAGAACTCATAGACAGTACTGTTCACCAGTTCAGCCTCAATGAAGCTCAGGAGAGAGCGTTTCGGATAGTAGCCAACCATGCAGTTCAATCCTGTGGAGAACACCTCAAAATGTATCTGGGAGGAATGGCCGGAACAGGAAAATCTCAAGTCATCAAGGCACTCACTCATTTCTTCAGTGAACGAAAAGAAAGCTATAGGTTTATGTGTATGGCTCCAACTGGATCTGCAGCTGCCTTGATTGGGGGATCCACTTATCATTCTATGTTAGGATTCAGAACCAAGGACGGTTCAGAATCACTGTCTACACTTATACAAGTACGTGCAAAGCTTCAAAATGTTGAATATATATTTTTGGATGAAGTGAGCATGGTAGACTGCAGCAGTTTGTACAAAATCTGTGCCAAGATGTGTGCGGCTTTGAAAAACGATGGTGTTCCCTTTGGAGGAATTAATATGATCTTTGCTGGTGACTTTGCACAACTGCCTCCTGCCATGAGTGGCAAAGCTCTGTATGCCCATGATGTGGGGCGAGTGATTCATCGTACTCATGATCATGCAAAACAAAAGGCATCTATTGGCAAAGCCGTGTGGCATCAGTTTACTACTGTGGTCATTCTAAGAGACAATATGCGTCAGAGGTCACAAACTCCAGAAGATGCAAAGTTGCGAACTGCTTTAGAGAATCTACGCTACAGGGCCTGTACAGATGATGACATTCAGCTGATTCAATCTCGAGTGGCCGGCCCTGGCAAAGGCAGACCAAAACTGAACCAACCTCGATTCAGAAATGTCTCAGTAATAACTTCTTGGAATTCATATAGGGACAAGATCAATGAATTAGGCTGTGAGCGATTTGCACGGGAGAATGGACAGACATTGAAAACATTCTACTCAATAGACAAACTGGGTTCAGAAACTGATAGCAGTGATATTCCCAAAAGACAAAGGGCAAACAGAGTAAACCCAAAGCGTGCAACTAATATTGTGAGTCCAGAGCTTCAGGATATGCTATGGGATCTCTCTCATCAACTGAGCAAGCATCATGCAGGAAAGTTGTCCATTTGTCTTGGCATGCCAGTAATGATCAAAGTGAATGAGGCTACCGAGTGTTGTGTTACCAACGGGGCTGAGGGCATTGTAGTGGGATGGACATCTAGGCCTCTTTCTGAGGATAAATTTGCCCTTGAAACTTTATTTGTCAAGCTAACTGCAGCACCAAGAAAAGTACAGGTCAAGGGCTTACCAGAAAATGTGATTCCACTTGTGCATCAGATCCGTAAAGTGAAGTGCAAGCTTCCTAATGGTAAAATTATTGAAATCAATCGTGATCAAGTACCTGTAGTGCCCAACTTTGCAATGACTGACTTTGCATCTCAAGGTCGAACCCGGCCTGACAATGTTTGTGACATTCAAAATTGTAAGAACCACCAGTCTGTTTATACTTGTCTATCAAGGGGATCAACGCTAGCTGGAACCATTATTGTGCAGCCCTTTGATGCATCAAAATTGAGAGGAGGCATTGCCGGAAGTCTTCGACAAGAGTTCAGGGAGCTAGAACTGCTAGATGAAATTACAAAGTTGAGATACTTGGGACAAGTGCCACCTACTATAGTAGGTGTTACACGGAATGAACTAATACATTCCTTTAGAAAGTGGAAAGGAGAACAATATATGCCACCTGCCGTACATACTGCCATTGGATGGTCAGAAGACAACCCATTTCCAGTAGAAGACCAAACCAAAGATAGCCCATGGACGGTTATAGGAACCAAGGCAAATAGTGGCAAAGAACCAGAGCTGCCAAAGACTCTTAGAAAAGATACAACGGGATTTGTGGTTGCCCGTGGTACACAAGCACTACAGAGCTTGAATAATACAGGAAGCAATCGAAAGGATAAGCGTAAGCGGGATGAAGAGAGTGATAATGAGGATCATGCTATGCAAAGCAAATTGGTAAAGCGAATCAAAGCCAGTGTGCCTCCAGTAGGTAGCAAGAAGTTTTGTGGATTTCCATGGGATCCGGTAAATTGGAGTTGCGCCTATGACAGTCTGTTGACAGTTCTTATGTCTGTATACATGGAATGCAAGCCTATATGGAATAAAGAAATGTACAATACAAGTGAGCTACTGGGACATATTGGAGTCAAATTCAAACAGGTCTCATCCAAGAAGCCAACAGCAACTCTTCAACAAGCTCGTGACCATATTCGCAACATGCTGGGCTGCATTGATGCTGAGTTAGGACTAAATGGTCAAACTTACACTGATCTATATGCACTTGCCAGAAACATTATTGCTATTGATGAACCAGCCCTCAAGAAATCATATATATGCAGGGCCTGTGGGCAGGAAGAGAAGTTTGTCTTAGACAGTGGAGTCATCTGGACATGCGAGGAATCACTATGGAAGAACAATGGGTCTAAGTTAGGTAACCATCGGGGAAAGTCCATTAGTCAATGGCTCAATGCATTGAAGACTCAGAAAACCAATGACACTTGTACCAAGTGTCACAGAAATCTGCAAATGCATTGTGAGTATCAGTCAGCCCCATACTTTATTGGGTTTATCACACACAATGTTAAGGTTCTAGTAGACAATCAGATTGTATTCCACAATATAGACCAAATGTATCGAGTATGTGGCATAATTTACCACAAGGATGATGAGACAGGTAAGCATTTCGTTTGTAGATTCATTGATAAAGCGGGAGGAGTATGGTTCCATGATGGTGCAAAGTATAAAGATGAAGTGATATATTATGACAACATAGTAAACTTTGCACCCAAGAAGCTGCAGACATTTGACAAGTATGAGATGAAACTGGTTCTATATACCAAACTGTAATTTGTCCCACCCACATGAAGTATACTGTGTCTTATAATGTGTCAATGAGAAGTGGAACATCA
>NW_027138040.1:0-4695 GCF_003813185.1 Lentinus tigrinus ALCF2SS1-7
TGCTGACATCGTTACACACATAGTATGCGGACGTGTTACCCTACATGCCCTACCAGGCCAGAAGGCCGTGTACTTGTCCACACACAGAGCGACCCTCCGACGTCTCGACATCCCACCGCTTCAGTGTCCCCAGGTCATCATTCTCCGCTCGCCGCTCTAACCGGGTGTTCGCCGCCTGCCAGACGTCTGCCCAAACTACTCGAATCCTCGCAAGAGCATCGGGTAGATCTTGACCGCCATGCTCGGTATGTTTCCCGACAGGCTGGAAGCGCATAGCCGAGGTTAACTTCTGTTTCAATCTACCTATCAGGAGAACGGAGACCAGGCGCACGCATGGTCCGGGAGCTCAGGTTCTTCCGGGACGATGTCGCAATTTGTACGGGGTTTCGGCGCGAACAATGAGCTCCTCGCGGCGTGGACCAACACCGACAGCAGCATCCCCACGCAAGAGATCGTCTTCGTCCCGGCGGCGGGTACCCAAGCGTTTGCCATCGTCGGGAACGAGCAGGACTTCGCCAGCACATACAGCGCTGTGGATGTCGCGGTAAGTTATTGTCTTTCTTGTCGGCTGACCCTCGTTTCCGTTCTGGAAGAAGCGCGGCCCGACCGGCGACTGCGAAGCAGGTGCGTTTCTCGACATGCTCACAGCCGACCCTCCACAGCTGTACTTTACGCAGGCCACCGAGGGGCAGCTTCGCATTGCAAGACCCGCCTCCGGTTGCATCCTGCCGACTCGGAGCACACGGAACCCCAAGGATAATATCCCCTTCCAGACCTCGGACGCAGCGAGATCGGATGCGACATGCGCTGCACGACCATGATGGGAATTTTTTCACGCCTCGGCACGCCCGCAACGGCCCAACAAGCGCAAAGATGATCAAGGAGGAGCCGAAGGATGACGCTGTGGACGCTGACACGCACCTGCAAGATTCGAAACCTCTTTCGAAGATTCTGAACTTCTCTTTCGGGCACTTGCACCCGTGGTACAAGACGGGCTGGTGGGACCTTGGACAGGATTGAATGTTTGTGTCGGAGATCGAGCACTCGAGGTTTGCCAGTACAGACCGTGACGACTCTGACACTAACTTCATCTGCGAGTTCACGGACAAGTAGTAGCCTACACATGACAGACCATGTCATTCACGGTCTCGCACCTAGAATACCCGTGATGTTTGTCCTTAACATGTTGCTTAATTTGTTGGCGAGTCTCGCTTGTGGGATCACTGCATCGCGCGTGCACCGTAAATTCCAGTAAGTGTGACAGTTTCCTAATAGTCGAGATACATCTACGATACGCGAGTGAAATACAAGGCCCGAGTGTCTGGGTTGTACCGCTCTCCTGGAGCGTTGTCGAACCATGCTCTCTCTACCCTTCCCCCTTCCATGTCCAGGCCGTCTGGTGTCTGGTGTCTACCGTCCACCGTCCACCTTCCGCTGTCCGCCCCGCTGTCCATTCTCCATTGTCTGCTGTCCGCTGTCCGCTGTCCGCCATCCGCCATCCGCCGTCTGCCAGTGCCCGGCCTTCATCCATCTACACCAATCTCATGCTATCCACTGTCTTCCCGCCCCGATGCTGCAAACCAAGGCTTTGCTGCTGACGTTGCATCCGGATGCGCGTGGAGATCGCACTGCTCACCAACGATATTCGCAGGATGAGTCTGGCCGCGCTCTGCCTGCGCATCTGCGCAAAGGCGGCCTCAAGACCGACTCCGCATCCTCTCCCGTGTCTATCGTGTCAACTGCCTCGTTGTCATCCCGCGCATCCACTGCTGAAGATGCTCAATCAACAATATCCTCGTCCTACGGCTCTGGCTTGTACCAGTCAGAATCGGATAGCTTGAGCCCGCGCTCTCTTCACGTCCCCTCACCATGGTCGAAGACGCTCGCCTGGCAGTCCCATGCGAAGGTTCCTGCCGATGATGCGTTGTCCATCGCGTCCGGGGAGATGCGCGACACATTCCGCAACCCGTGGAAGCGGGTGCCACCAATTCAGAGTGCTCGGCCGCGGTGAGGCGATATCATCGACAACCATCTTCATAGTGGACAAGTATCCCGCATGGTAAGCTGTCCTCGTGTCGTCTGTATCCCAAAACGACGTTAACATGACTTCATACGCAAGAGTTGCATCGATGTGACTTGACCGACATGTCAGTTCTCGCGGCCTGCAGGTACCGCGTTATCCCTGTCAGCCAGGAACCCGAGAGCTACGACCTATGGCGTACCCAGCCTTTCGAGCTGTTTCAAGGACGCCACAAGGCATCAGGCCTGCCCTGTGATGATATGTACGAGGTGAGTTCTCTAGTTCATGTTCGGTGAAGTGGCATGCTCACCGACATCCTTCAACGTTCCTAGACAACGCTCCAACGCCGCTCCGAGTCTTGTTCAATGCTCCCCTGGGCGGCACTTACTTCTGAGGCCTTCGTGTCTACACTGTCCAGTATGGCAGTGTACTTCTCAACACGCTTTTCAAGCACTGTGAGTACCTCTCCGCTCCTATCTATCAGCAAGCAAGGCTGCCAGCTCAGCCACGCCTCTGCAGATTCTCAACGCTGTCGCCGCCAAGGTTGCATCTAGATGCACGTAGGGGTCGCAATCGCCACCGGAACTCCAAGGACGAGCAGCGCGAAGCACGTCTTCATGGAGGATGAGGGTAAGCTGTCCTGACATCGTACGTACAACTGAACTTGAACTGATGTGACTTGATCCACAAGGGTTGTACTTGCACACGGGACTTAACCGACGTGGACCCCGAAGTGTTCCTTCGAGTAGCCGTGGCCCGGTGCAGTCACCGCATTTTTCTCCATCGTCGCGTTCTCCGAGGGCCAGTTGACGGTCAAGAGCACGTCGGCGGCCGCAACATCGACTACGCCCTCCTCAAGCACTTCGCCACCGAGTTCAAGGACAAGTACAAGATCGACGTGCTCTCGAACCCGAAGGCCATGTTCCGTCTCGCCGCGGGTTGCGACCGCGTCACGAAGGTGCTCTCGCTCCAGGCTTTTGAAGCTGCAGAGACACAAGCATTCTGGCTGCGCTGTGATGGGACATACAACGTGAGCTCTCCGGGTCATACTCAGCGATGTGGTGTGCTCACTAACATCCTCTGACCGCTCTGACACTGGTCTCGTTCAATTCCTCCTGGCACGCTCGCTTCTGAGACGTTTGCGTCCGTGTGACGTGTCGCACATCTCCCCATCCTTCCATCCCGCATCTCCACATCCATGCAGCACCACCCAGGCCCTCATCTCGGCTTCCAGAACGGTCCATCGTTGTAATCGTCCACCTCTATCCTCCTTGGTTTTTTCGGCGTGAGCAAGACACTGCGCCTTCCCTGCTGCATGCCCTTCGGAGGCTTCGGGTCCACGGACAGCGTGCACTTGTGTAGCCTTGCGGCGACGGCGGCCTCCTGCACGGCGCAGCTCTGCACAGGGCTCTGCCCGTCGTCATCTGCACCCGCGGAAGGTGAGGACACGTGAAATGGCCCTCCTTCCAGCGCTCCGGCCCGTCGTGCGCATGAACGAACTTCCAGCCGAGGTACACCTCACAGTTCTTGCAGATGAACTCCTGGATCGTGTACATGCCCGAATCCATGAGGAGGATCGAGGGTGGGTCGAGAGCGATATTCTGCGTGTCGTCCGGGACGTCACGGGGGCCATAGCAGTGTGGGTACTTCTTGATGCACCTAGCGAGCACAGGTATGTCTTGCCTGCCATATGACCTTGGTAGCAGCCTGTTGACGGTTCTTTCGCCGTCGAAATGTCCCTGCAGATCGTCAGAACATCAGAACCGCGTACCTTGTGGATCTGACTTCGTTCATCACACTAACCACAACAGGTGATCGGAAACCTGCACGCACCCGTCAGAGCATGTGAGAGAGAGGGCGAGAGGTCATCCAGGTGCGCAGAACAGTCTTCAGGATACTTATTACTACGCCGTCTCCCACCAGCGTGTATTCCGCCATCACCAGCATGAGCGATCACAAATGTACGTACTACCTGTCCCGACTCGTCACCAGCAGCGAGTACTCTCGCTCACCTAAGATGTGTAATTTTTTGCATGCTCGTACGTACTATCAATGTATATGGCATGTCTTCGGTCGCGCCGCTTGATCTCGCTGCCAGCGTATTCGTGTGCATGCCGCACGCGGTCGCGTGCTATGTATTGCCGTACATGAGTCGTCCAGAGCAGGCAGACAGCCATTTCAGAAGATAGCTAGCAGAGAAAACAAGTGTATACGAGCAGAGCAGGCGTCGAGACCCAGGACGAGATAGTGGTAGCAGAGAAGAGAGGCGAAGGCGAAGGCACAGCTCGCTAAGTAGGATAAGCGCTCGCGTGTTCTGGTCCGGGCTCCGATGTGGTTTGTTGCTCATCTTGTGTCGATACTCTCTCCGTGTGCTGTAACACGAGCGAATTCCATCCGGTCATATTCTATCTGTACTGTGCTTGCCCTCTGAAAGTCTTGCTCCGCAGAGCCTCCTGCCCCTCCCAACCCTGGATACAATGCGGACGACTCCTCAATTTTCTACAGACCAACCTCACGGCCCCCTCGCAAGGCGTACAATGCAGGGAACGCGTCCTAGTGTTCTATACCCTCTATAAGGTGTACTAAGGCAAATGATCGATCTGGAGGATCTCTTCTCCGGCAAACACACCGCCTGCACCGCTGCCACGTCTCCACGTTAAACCGCGCTCTTGTTT